>NW_007744981.1:14333-19155 GCF_000696425.1 Galeopterus variegatus
CGTTCCAGTTTGTCTGTCATCATTCAGCCTACTTTCCATTTTTCAGAAACGTGACACATCTTTAATCCCCTGATGTCCTCCTATTCTTTGAATGGTGATGAATGTATTTAACTCCTTTTGTTTTCCTTTCAGAGAAATTTTTGGAGGAAAAGGAAGTAATGGTGTGTTCATTATGGCAAATCAGTTGATCCCTCGTTAATGGTATAAAGGCCTAATATTCATACAATTCTTCAGTTTTGTTTATTTATTTATTTATTTTTACTTTTGACATTTAACTGCAAAAGTCATAAGAAATTTATGTCAGTACACTCTAAGAGGTAAGGATCAAAATTTAGGTTTATGNCGACACTGAGGGTTGCGATCCATTGCCGGACATGAAAAAAGACAAAAAGGAAAAAAAAAAAAAGAAGAATTAGAAAGCTGGTGTGGATGAAGAAGGCTGATGAGGGAAATTCATTGGCTGAGGACCAAGGGCTTTGTCGTTTCTTCATCTAAGGTCAGCAGCTTTTCTGTGACTTGCCTGATTGGTTTTGGGTCCCATTTTCCTCATTTATTAAATATAAGAAGATGGGCAGGCTATTTTATCTCGATGCACCTAAGTTTTCTCATCTGTAAAAAGCAATAATTATTATGCATCGTTTGTAGGGCTATTGTGAAGATTTAATAAGTTCATCCCAGCAAAGTTCTGAAAACAGTGCTACTTAGAGTGGCAATATTTCATAAGGCCTTATCATTAAACTTATATTCCATAGCTAGTTGTCTACTTATTTTTCATAGTCAAGCTTAAATGTCAATTATTAAAGTAAGTCTAATCCACTCAACTGGTTTTGATTTTAGCATTTATTACTTTTGCTTTCACATTTATTTTATTATTACTTGATAATTGTCTACCTACCTCGCCTGACTTTAAGCCAACAACAAGAACTGACTTTGCTTATTGCTCAAAAATATCTTCCCAACTTAATCACAAAGCAACGGGAAATCCCCACAATGCAATAAAGCCACAGAAATAAGCTTTCCACCTCCTGCTCACCTTAACATCTTTTCTGCCTCCTTCCCAGTCTGCTCATTCCTGCTCCCTTCATTCCAGCACAAAGGGCCTATGCGCTTTTTCCTGAATACCAGGCACACATGGACCAGGCACACAGGACATTCCCACTGAATCCTCCTTTGACTACAAATGCTCTTCTCCCAGATCTCCAAATTGATTACTCTACCACCTCAGGAACTGACCGAAATGTCACCTTTTCAGGGATGCCTTCAGCCAGCCACCTTATTTTAAAAATGCAGCCTGCAAAATTTCCTATCTCCCCTCAATGCTGTTTTCTTTTTCTTTTTCTTTTTATATCATTTAGCTAATGCAATGAGTGTTTAATTAATTATGGTATGTCTTCTCAGTCTTCCACATGAGATTGCATACCCCATGACAACAGGAAAGTTTGCTTACTATATCCCTAGGGCCTATATATATGCCTGGTGTATAGTAGATATTCAATAAACATTTAGAGAAGTATGTAAGGCATTGCAGTATGAGTTAGATAGCTAGCAAGTTCTGTACATCTTTCATGATCGTCATGGATCCTGAATTGAATCTTCAAGAATATGGAGAATTTGGGTATGTGGAAATATGACTCCCATCAGTTTATTACAGTGAAAAGAAGATGGAATTGAAGACAGAAAATCTCGGTTCTGACCACAACATATTTTTAGTGTGATTCTAAGCACAGACATTAACATTTCCAAGCTTAATGTCTTCATTCATACACAATTGTCTTAGAAATCAAGCAAGCAAATATCAAAGGACTCTATACTTTACTTGTAGTTATTATTACCACTACCTGTCCTCTTCATTTACAACTCTTCCTCATTAGGGTTTTAGAGTAACATAGAAAGAGTATTGGTACACAAAATTTTAGGTGATATAATTATTTTCACCAGCCTTCCTGCCTTGTAATTACTGAATTTACAAGCAATGTGTATTTGATATCTAGCCCAAGTTAATTTTTCCCCCAAATTAAGTTTCCATTGACATTGCACCATACTAATGAAACTATGTAAGGTGTTAATAATGAGAAATTAAATGTTAGGTATAGGGAAGCTCTCTGTCCTACCCTCTCAATATTTGCATACATTTAAAACTATTCTAAAAAAGAATATTTATTTAAAATGGTCAAAATATGTAAACAGACATTTTACTCAAAAGTATTTATGGATGTCAATTAAACACCTAAGAAGCAAAGAAAACAAAATATTGGAGTTGGCAAATCTTATAAAAGATCCCATTTGTTCTGCTAAAAAATGAGCACAGTTTGGAAATAGAATATCCCTGGTATGAATAAATCAAAAAAATGCTGAGCACCATGTTTCCTTGAAATGTGAAACTTTTCCCCTTCTTTCTACCCTAGATAGACCGTGTACATATTATGCACTTGTAAAATTGAATGTTTTATTAATTTATGCTTTTATTTAATATCTGGACTTTTAAAAATTCACACCTCTTGCCGATGTTTTTATTCTTAGGCAAATTAAAAGTAAATAAATAAATAAACGGAAGAAATGCCATGAATGCTCTACTTTATTTACTGTCTTTTATAAGTATAAATAAATTCTATTCTGACAATCCTGAATCTGTGCTCACACTGAAACATATCTTTGAGTTAATACTGCATTGCACTAATTTTTCTCATTCTTACTTATTCTACAAATATTTCTCCCTAAGCTGATGTAGAAACAACATTTAAAGTCTTTTCTTTTCAGAAAAATACCTATTTGTTATCCTAACCTCAACCCTACAAAGTGTGGCACTGATAACTTCCCTGGATTTTAATCTCTCTCCAAATGCAAAACCTTAGAAATCCAATTAGAACTACAGATTATGCTACGTTGATCTCAATTATGAGAGGTAAAACTTTAATCAGACTTTTAAATTAACCAGAAAATGAGATCTACTGAACTCGGAAGTCACTCACTTTATCAAGGAAACTAGAGATTTATGACTGACCTATTTCTAATTGTGAGATATTGGGATGGGTAAGAAAGACTCTAATTGTTTCTTAGATTTTTTTACTTGGTCCTAGAAAATTCTTTGCTTCCTTCCTGCCTGTCTAGATTCTACAATCCTAAACAGGGTTACTGTGGATGCATCCAGGACATATGGCATTTCCTCTATTGTGTTTTGTGGTTGTGCCTTATCCAGCTAGTCATTCAGAACACCTCTTTTCCCATTTTTCCTTTTCAAGTAAACCTAATTTTGAGATGTGTTCCTAGCCTCCTGAAATAAAACTACATTTCCCAGCCTCCTTTGCAATTAGTTATGNAAAAAAAAAAAAAAAAAACACTATTCTAAAAAAGTATTTTTATTTAAAATGGTCAAAATATGTAAACAGACATTTTACTCAAAAGTATTTATGGATGTCAATTAAACACCTAAAAAGCAAAGAAAACAAAATATTGGAGTTGGCAAGTCTGCTAAAAATGTTCTGCTAAAAAATGAGTACAGTTTGGAAATAGAATATCCCTGGTATGAATAAATCAAAAAACTGCTGAGCACCACGTTTCCTTGGAATGTGACACTTTTCCCCATCGTTCTAACCTAGATAGACCGTGTACATATTATGCACTTGTAAAATTGAATGTTTTATTAATTTATGCTTTTATTTAATATCTGGACTTTAAAAAATTCACACCTCTTGCCGATGTTTTTATTCTTAGGCAAATTAACAGGAAATAAATAAATAAATGGAAGAAATGCCATGAATGCTCTACTTTATTTACTGTCTTATATAGGTATAAATAAATTCTATTCTGACAATCCTGAATCTGTGCTCACACTGAAACATATCTTTGAGTTAATACTGCATTGCACTAATTTTTCTCACTCTTACTTATTCTACAAATATTTCTCCCTAAGCTGATGTAGAAACAACATTTAAAGTATTTTCTTTTCAGAAAAATACCTATTGGTTATCCTAACCTCAACCCTACAAAGTGTGGCATTGATAACTTCCCTGGATATTAATCTCTCTCCAAATGCAAAACCTTAGAAATCCAATTAGAACTACAGATTATGCTACGTTGATCTCAATTATGAGAGATAAAGCTTTAATCAGACTTTTAAGTTAACCAGAAAATGAAACCTACTGAACTCAGAAATCACTCAGTTTATCAAGGAAGCTAGAGATTTATGACAGACCTATTTCTAATTGTGAGATATTGGGATGGGTAAGAAAGACTCTAATTGTTTCTTAGATTTTTTTACTTGGTCCTAGAAAATTCTTTGCTTCCTTCCTGCCTGTCTAGATTCTACAATTCTAAACAGGGAAACTGTGGATGCATCCAGGACATATGTCAGTTCCTCTAGTGTGTATTGTCTCTGTGCCTGATCCAGCTAGTCATTCAGAACACCTCTTTTCCCTTTTTCCTTTTCAAGTAAACCCAATTTTGAGATGGGTTCCTAGCTACCTGAAATAAAACTACATTTCCCAACCTCCTTTGCAATTAGTTATGAACATGAGACTTTTCAGAAGAATGGAATGTAATAGGAATTCCTCAGGGAACCATTTTTTAAAAGAGTGGATGCCCCTCTTTCTGGTGTTCCCCCCCCTCCTTCCTGATCTTTGGATTGAGAACACAATGACAGAGAGCTTGATTAGCTATCTAGGTCTATAAGTAGGAAGCCTAAGATGAGGATGACTGGGTGGCAAAATAATATAATTTAACAAACTTTTTTCTGTAAAAAGCCAGATAGTAAATGTTTTGAGCTGTGTAAGCCATACTGTCTTTATGTCAACTGCTCATTCTGCCACATACCATCTAAGTAAGT
>NW_007744981.1:19930-21193 GCF_000696425.1 Galeopterus variegatus
TTTGAGCTGTGTAAGCCATACTGTCTTTATGTCAACTGCTCATTCTGCCACATACCATCTAAGTAAGTCGCAATACAGAGTATGAGTATGTAAATACCTGGGAGTGGTTGCGAGTATGTAATTGAGTATTTAAATGCATGGGAGTAGCTGTGTACCAATAACACTTAACTGACAGGTGCACACAACTGTAGACAACAGCCTGTTGTCCTCTGAAATAGAAGATGCATTGCTAAAATATCAAAACATCGTATAGTCACCAGACTTACCTATATTCTTTTTTATGAAATAAAGATAAATGTCTCTATTGTTTAAGATACTTTTTCACAAATTTTCTCTTACATTTGGTCAAATTAAATCCTAATTGGGAATATAAAATGGTTCAGCCACTATGAAAAACAGTTTGGCTATTCTTCAAAAAGTTAAACATCAAATTACCACATGACCCATAATTTAAACTTTAGGTATATAACCAAAAAATTGAAAAAAGGTACTCAAAACAATACTTTTGCACAACATACACATTGATATCGATCAGTGGATAAATGGATAAACAAATTGTCATATATGCATACAATGGAATGAAGTACTGATGCATGCTGTTCAGCATGTTTCAAAGTTAATGTTTTAACTTTGAAAACATTATGTTAACTGAAAAAAGCTAGACACAGAAGGTCATATATTGCATGATATCAGTTATATGAAATGTTCCCAGTAGATAAATCCATAGAAATGGAAAGCAGATTGGTGGTTGCCAGGGACTGAGGAGAAAGATAAATGAGGAATAACTAACTAATGGGCTAGGGGTTTTATAGTGGAGTGATGGGCATGTTTTAGACGTAGATAGAGGTAGTTGCTGCATAATAATGTGAATGTACTAAATGCCACTGATTCGTTAACTTTAAAATGGTCAATTTTATGTTATGCAAATTTTATCTCAATAAAAAAATAAATAAGTAAAAGCAAAAATAATGAATTCTAACTAATATACCCCTATCTCTTTACATGGCCTATAAGTTTATTAGCATCGAAGTTGATTTAATTATGTTTAGTTAGTTAACATTGGGCTGTGTCATTTAACCATGCTTTGCACATGTTGTATCCTGTCTCTGCTGTGTCTTTCCCACCAGGTATGCCTGGAACATATGCATTCTTTACCATCCAGCTCAGCAAGGTCAAATCCTCTTACACATCCTTTCCGATAACTCTGACCTACCTTCATCAGGTAAAGGTACATGGTTCCTCCTTGTCACACAAAAAGGTACT
>NW_007744981.1:22202-24843 GCF_000696425.1 Galeopterus variegatus
TTCGTTAACTTTAAAATGGTCAATTTTATGTTATGCAAATTTTATCTCAATAAAAAAATAACTAAGAGCAAAAATAATGAATTCTAACTAATATACCACTATCTCTTTACATGGCCTATAACTTTAATAGCATCGAAGTTGATTTAATTATGTTTAGTTAGTTAACATTGGGCTGTGTCATTTAACCATGCTTTGCACATGTTGTTTCCTGTCTCTGCTATGTCTTGCCCTCCAGGTATGCCTGGAACATACGCATTCTTTACCATCCAGCTCAGCAATGTCATATCCTCTTACACATCCTTTCTGATAACTCTGACCTACTTTCATTAGGTAAAGGTACATGGTTCCCCCTTGTCACAAAAAAAGGTACTATTGTTACCTTTTGTACATGATATTTATCATATTAAGCTNTTTTTTTTTTTTTTTTAAAGATGACCGGTAAGGGGATCTTACCCCTTGACTTGGTGTTATCAGCACCGCACTCTCCCGAGTGAGCCACGGGCCGGCCCTCAAAACAATACTTTTGCACAACATACACATTGATATTGATCAGTGGATAAATGGATAAACAAATTGTGGTATATGCATACAATGGAATGAAGTACCGATGCATGCTGTTCAGCATGTTTCAAAGTTAATGTTTTAACTTTGAAAGCATTATGCTAACTTAAAAAAAGCTAGACACAGAAGGTCATATATTGCATGATATCAGTTATATGAAATGTTCACAGTAGATAAATCCATAGAAACGGAAAGCAGATTGGTGGTTGCCAGGGACTGAGGACAAAGATAAATGAGGAATAACTAACTAATGGGCAAGGGGTTTTATATTGGAGTGATGGGCATGTTTTAGAAGTAGATAGAGTTAGTTGCTGCATAATAATGTGAATGTACTAAATGCCACTGATTCGTGATCTTTAAAATGGTCAATTTTGGGCCGGCCCAGTGGCGCACTGGATAGTGTGCTGCTTGGGAAGCGCGGCGGCGCTCCCACCCGAGGGTTTGGATCCCACATACAGACCGGTTCCCGCTCACTGGCTGAGTGAGGCGCGGGAGCAACGCCGAGGGTTGCGATCCCGTTGCCGGTCCCCGGTCTGGTACGGGGGCAACACTGAGGGTGGCGATCCGTTGCCGGACATGGAAAAAGACAAAAATAAAATAAAATAAAATAAAACGGTCAATTTTATGTTATGCACATTTTATCTCAATAACAAAATAAATAAGTAAAAGCAAAAATAATGAATTCTAACTAATATACCCCTATCTCTTTACATGGCCTATAAGTTTATTAGCATCGAAGTTGATTTAATTATGTTTAGTTAGTTAACATTGGGCTGTGTCATTTAACCATGCTTTGCACATGTTGTTTCCTGTCTCTGCTATGTCTTGCCTACCAGGTATGCCTGGAACATATGCATTCTTTACCATCCAGCTCAACAAGGTCATATCCTCTTACACATCCTTTCTGATAACTCTGACCTACATTCATCAGGTAAAGGTACATGGTTCCTCCTTGTCACACAAAAAGGTACTATTGTTACCTTTTGTACATGATATTTATCATATTAAGCTGGGGATTT
Source organism: Galeopterus variegatus (assembly GCF_000696425.1). Taxonomy (NCBI): domain Eukaryota; kingdom Metazoa; phylum Chordata; class Mammalia; order Dermoptera; family Cynocephalidae; genus Galeopterus; species Galeopterus variegatus. The sequence goes on from NW_007744981.1 coordinate 23,783, forward strand.
ACAGTAGCAAGGATGATAGATTTATAAATCTGGGTATTGCTGGCATTTATTGTTGCTGGGTTATGCAGTAGATGCTTGAAAATATTTGTTGAACTGATTATTGATGCCATACACTCACCTATGCACACTTATTTATTATTGTTTTGCTAAAGACTAAACTCAGAAGAAGAAAATCTCAGTGATAGCATCACAGTTACCATTATTTTGTTCGATGATCTTCTTATAACCACTTAATTGGAAATTGTATTATAGAATTCCTTACAATGAACTGCGTAGGGAATTGGACTTCTCAAATTTCAAAGCACAGAAAACTTTTTTTAAAAGAAGCAAAACATTTTCTGAGCACAAATAAAACATCTTGCTTTCGGTTGTGTACCTATGGCTATGTTTGGCACCAAACCACTCAATTATGAACATGTGAAATAAAATCAAACACACCATGTTTCTTATTCACTTTCTTTTTCTCTGACCTCTGGAAAGTTTCTTAGCACATCTGCGACTCAGATTTTTCATCTATAAAATGCAGTAATTATAAATTCAAGATAAAAACATAGATAAAATATCCATTATTATAAAGCTTGATAGCATTTAATAAATTTAAGTTGTTCTATCGTTATTATTATTATAGCCATCATGGAAACAAGTTTAATTTTTATTGCTATTAGCACTGTTAAAAATTCTCTATCATTGGTAAATTTATAATATGTAGTTTTTAAGCGTATTTCTTATGCCTCCGTTGAGTAGGACCAATGCACGGCATATATGGAGTTTGTACTTTATTACAAGGACAGTAGAAAGATATGTGAACATCTTAATCAAGGGAATAAAATGTCTGATTTAGAGCTTCAAACAGTGACTTTTGCTCTTGTGTACATCATCAGTTTCAGGAGGGACAAGGTCTGAAGCAGGGAAAAAAATGTTAGAAAGGTATTTTGATGATGCCGAGAGATGACTGTGCTGTCATTACCTCCAGATGACTTTGGCTGAGTCGGTGGGTACAATAGGAAGCAGGGGAAAGAGAACCTGAATGGGAAGACTAAACAAAAGTCAGTACAAATCAC
>NW_007744981.1:25307-26227 GCF_000696425.1 Galeopterus variegatus
GATGCCGAGAGATGACTGTGCTGTCATTACCTCCAGATGACTTTGGCTGAGTCGGTGGGTACAATAGGAAGCAGGGGAAAGAGAACCTGAATGGGAAGACTAATCAAAAGTCAGTACAAATCACTCAGCATTCAGGGAAAATCAAATCAAAACCGGACTGAGATATCATCATACCTCACTTAGACTGCCTATTATCAAAAAGATGCAGAATAACAAATGCTGGCAAGGATAAGGAGAAAGGGGAGCCCTCCTACACTTTTGGTGGGACTGTAAACTGGTACAGCCATTAACAATATGGAGTTTCCTCAAGCAATTGCAGATAGAACTGCCACAAAATACAGCAATCTCATTGCTGGGCATGTACCCAAAGGAATGGAAATCATCAGGTCGAAGGAATATCTGCACTCCCACATTTATCGCAGCTCAATTTACAATAGCTAAGTTATGGAACCAATCTTAATATCCATCAACAGTTAACTGGATAAGGAAAATGTGGTATACACAAACACAATGGAGTACTACTATGCAATAACAAGAATGAAATTGTGATGTCACAGCAACATGGATGAACTTAGAGAAAATTATGTTAAGTGAAATAAGCCAAGCATGGAAAGAGAAATAACACATGTACTCACTGATAAGTAGGAGCTAAAAAAATTAACACATAAATAAAAGAAGAAACAAGATACAAAAATCACAATAATTTGTTGATTTTTCAAGAGGAGAGAACAGAACTGAGGCCACCAGAGATAGTAAAGGGGGAGGATAAAGGGGATTAGGGAGAAATTGGCAAAGGGCCACAAAGAATGATTACATTATGTAATTTGAATACTCTAATTATCCTGATTTGAGCATCACATATTGCAAACACGTATTGATATTCAACTCTGTACCCCACAGATATGCACCATCAATTATGT
>NW_007744981.1:26763-27320 GCF_000696425.1 Galeopterus variegatus
AAGTGCAACTTCTAATAGTAGGTCAAATTATCAAATTATCCAGGGGGTGGGGCAAGGAGCAGAAACAGAAACAACAATCTCTGAGCTGAAGACTTGTATGCAGGTGATTCTTTGGCAAGTGTCTTAATTGGTAGCAGTGTGCCACCTGGACACACCTGAGGAACCTGGCACTAATTTTCCAGTTTCCCAGAGCATTGCCTTTAGGTATCTCAAAGCTGAGTCTCTCCCCAGGAATTTCTCAAGACCAAAGGAAGCTGTCCTTCCCAAGGACATACTCTATCCCTGGAGGGGCTGCTTCTGTCTGTGCATAGATATAAATGCATGCCTCCAACTCTTGCCTACATTGATGCCATCTCTAAGTCTCAGTGTTCTCCATGGAGTGAACTATGGCCTCTGTCATAACTGTACCACAGTTCAAATTGGAAACATTTCTCTCTGCCCAATACTATTTTCCTCATTTCCAAACAGGTGTTCCCACGGCTACTCCCTAATGATGATCTTGCATGTAAATCTTCATCACCGAGTCTAACTGTTGGTGTAGAGGAGGTCTGATGAAA
>NW_007744981.1:29266-29854 GCF_000696425.1 Galeopterus variegatus
ATGTAAAATATCTTAATAATTTAGTATATTGATTACATGTTGAAATAATATTTTGAATTAATGTACAGATATATGTATATACATATGTGTGTATATAAATATATACGTATATATAATATGACTACCAAAAAAGTTAACATTGCTTATGTGGATTGTATTATGTTGCCATTGTTCATTGACCTTTTACAGTAAACATGCAATTTGAAACATCTCTACTAAAGTAGACAGTCTCCAGCCAGTTGTTATGTGAGGAAAATCTCATTTTAAAAGAGAGCTATTTAAACCAGAGCAGAGGAAACTCACACTAGCCCTGTAAAGAAATCAACTCATTTCTTCCTTCTTAAAATACCAAAAGAAAAACAGATGTTTTGATATAACAGGCAATCCAGCAGTGAGAAAAACAAAACACTGGTGGGAGAGGGGGAAGAAGATATTTCAAGGAACCGAAAAAAAAAGAAAAGAAATAAAAGGAAAAGAAATGGAGAGGAAAAGAAAAAAGAAAAAAAGAAAGTGCAACTTCTAATAGAAGGTCAAATTATCAAATTATCCAGGGGGTGGGGAGAGGAGCAGAAACAGAAACAACAATCT
>NW_007744982.1:0-313 GCF_000696425.1 Galeopterus variegatus
TTTTCATCACAGAGTATTTCCTTCTTAAAAAAAATTGGATATGCAAGAACCATCCCAACATAACCCTAACACGTCTTTCAAGGCTTAAAACTATTACTGTGTTATTTATGGCAACCCATCCTTTACTTAAACTGAAAAATGCAGTATTTTCAGTATAGCTTTATTTTCATGTTTCTCCCTTATTCACTTCTCTTGAAGAATCTAAGTATTTCCAATACTTCAATGCTCAGTGAAACTTTTATACCAACAGTAATATGTTTCTGATGCCCACAGAACACTCATCTTTCCATTTCTCAGACTCCTTTAGTTCCAA
>NW_007744982.1:5458-6116 GCF_000696425.1 Galeopterus variegatus
GCAGGTAAGAGAGTTCTTCTTGTATTTGGAATTAAAATAAATATTTCATCACTTATTTTTAATCTATATAATATTCACCTATGGTATATAAGTGCTCAAATATAGGTCAATTGATACAAAACTTATTCCACAACAGTTTTCTCAAAAATAATCAGTAATCTATTATTTTTAAAATCCCATGGTATTATTCGAATCTCGTTCTCTACAAGATGTGCAATTCTGTGCAGCATTTCATAAACTGAATTTTATATTGTCTCTTGAAATGTTGTTACTTATTATATTCCATGATATTCATCCGTGCATTTTCTAAGTTTCTTCCTACTTGAATTGCCTCTACTTCTCTGTATCTGACTGCAGTTTATTTTTATCATACTTCCAGCCTCTCTTAATGTGGGAATTCCTGAAAATCATTTCTCTTTTAATTTTTTTTATTAATTTTATTTATTATGCATAATAAATATGGACTAAATGTGAGTCCAGAGCTTCAACAACATTCTGAAATCCATTACTGCACTTTCAAATCTTCATTAGACATGCGAGCTCAAAGCTTATGTGGTATGTCAAATAATGAATATTATGTGTTTCCTGGACCATGACTTTTCATCACAGAGTATTTCCTTCTTAAAAAAAATTGGATATGCAAGAACCATCCCAACAT
>NW_007744982.1:6881-10189 GCF_000696425.1 Galeopterus variegatus
ATATGTTTCTGATGCCCACAGAACACTCATCTTTCCATTTCTCAGACTCCTTTAGTTCCAAATTATGTCTAATTCTTGTCACTTCATCATGTTATTCTACTTATACACTATATTTGAATATTATTCAATTACCTTACCCTCTTTAGTATTTAGACTACTTAAATTTTTAATTTGTATACAATTTTATTTAAAAGACATAATATATATTAGGTCTGTGATAAAAATATATTGATTTTTTTTTCTGTGTGGCTTATTTCACTTGCCAGATTCTACATTGCTAGAAGAAAAAGAAAGATGCCTGTTCATCTTTTGATCCCCCACAGCACCTAGCACAATGTCTTTCTAAAATAGAAGCTTAACAACTATCTTTTAGAATAAATGATTGAAAAATATATATATCAGATTCTTAATATCAGAGGATTAGGTTATATGTTTATTGCTTAATGACTCTTTAGTTTATAAATTGATCATTTTTAAGAGTAGTAATCTGGACTTTCATACTTAGAACAATCTCCTGTATTCATCACTAATATAAGTTGTTTTTTTTTTTTTTTTAGTTCTAGAAACAGTCTATTCAGAAAGATATTGCTCATTTTGTTTCCAATTAAATCATAATGATATGTAAACAATTTGTTAAAGTTTATTTTTTGAGAGAGTCACTTTTATATTTTCCAATTATTATAATGAGAACCTGAGACTATTCACACACAAAAAAAATCTCATAGCAGTGTTGTTCTTATTTTAATAAAAAAAAACTCTATGTGTGGAAAAGTACAGATCATATTCCATTCCAATCAAGATGGAATTTACACTGTCAGCAATATTCACAACAGGAACATTTCAAGGCTACTTAAGTACTAATTGCTTTATAGAAAGATTTTGCAATTTTAAAAACAACCAACCAAAAAAAATCTAGACTTTTTTTGTCTTAATTATAAGCTTTAAGACAAAAAAAAAAATCTGTATCTGGAATTAAGGTAAAGATTTTTTATCATAATAAATGTTTTGATGCTGTCAGTCTGTGAAGATTAGGGAGGTTTTAACCCGGATTGCAGGCAGAAAAGAGTCAAACAATTGTTAGTTACCAAAAAATAGAAGGGAATGAAATCTAATATTCAAGACTGAGATCTGATATTTAAAAAAGTGATTTGTAAACATATCAATCAGAAAATTTTTTAAAAAGATAGGAACTAGATACATCTTCTTGTCCAGAATTCAAATAAAGCCATAGACAACAGGGGGGTAATCTATGCAAGATAGACTAATCTCCAAATATGACAAACAGGGCAAGGTAAATAAAGATATCAGGAATTCAGCTGCATGATCACCTAGGAGAACTTGTAGAATACAGAGTCTCTGAGAAATGGATTGCTAAAATAAAGTGATGAAAAGGAAAAAGAAAATATTGGTGGTAAATTGGTATGTGTCAGAATAGAACTATCTTAATTCACAATGAATCAGAACTTAAGATAGGAGGTGCTCAGTTTCCCTGGGTTCGGGTTTCAGGCCACTCCCCTAGGTCTCAAGCCACTCCTCTGAGACTCAAGCCCCCTCCCCTGAGTGGTGAGTTACTGTTGCTTGTTGCACCTATTTTTGGCACCAACACATGGAGATTTAGATTGCAAGAGGCAGATTTATGTAATCTTGGTGGCCAAGCATGCTTAGTAAAAAGGATTTTATCCTTTGAAGGCACTAGAGAGCACTGAACATATTTTAAGTAATTTTCAAAGTATATTGCCCAAAGAGCATGTTCCAAAGGGATCAACTGAGCATGTGCAAGGCTATGTTACATAACTTGTCAACTACCTCCTTAGCTGAATACTCACTAGATAATATGAATATGTATAGATAGCCAAACTATAAAAGAAGAATCTAGAAAGAAGGTGGAGCTGTTGCTCACTCTCTCTGGAGCCAGCCCGCACTTCCCCTGTGAGGGGAATATTCTTTACTTTTTGTGTTAAACTTGCCTTTAGCAGGCTGCTGTTCAGTCTGGAGCCAGCCTGCAATTTCTCTGCAAAGTGTGTATTTCTCACTTTCATATTAAACTTGGTGCAGCCACCACTCAGTCTCTGGAGCCAGGCTGCACTTTCCCTGAGAGGTCTGTATTTCTTATTCTTTACATTAAACCTCTTTTTGCTTTCTACTCTGACTCTGCTCTTGAATTCTTTCTTGTGGCAGAGTCAAGAACCTGGTGGAGGATGTGGTGGGATGAGGTCCAGCATCTGACCTTCCCAGATGACACCTAGTGTATCACACACTGATTTATTGATCGAGTCACTCATTCCTCCACCTTTATTTTTATATAAAACTAAAAGGAAAATTTCAAGCCGGCTATTGTATACTAGATTATTTTGGAGCAAATAATCCCCTTATTAATAACAACAAGGATCTCTGGACAACATCACTCTCTCACACACACATACCCATTTATCTGTTTGGAAGTTTAAGAAAGTTAAAATGGCAGGGAAGAATTGAAAGGTCATGGTGTAAGAAGTGAAAAGTCAGAAGAGAAGAAAACCTCACAGAGGTGAGCCTGAAGTTTGGTGATGCCTTTCCCATAAAGCAGTGGACCTCAAAGTGGGAACCCCAGATTAAGCAGCCTCAGCATCACCTGCAGGCTTGTTAGTAATGCAAGTTATTGGGCTATGCCCATATCTAATGAATTGCAAATTCTGAGGGTGGAGTCCAGCAAACTGTATTTTAACAAGCACTCCAGGTGATTCTGATGTACACTCAAGTTTGAGAATCACCATCCAGGAAGGATTTAATGATTATATTGGTAGCATCTTAGAACACTTTGGTCAGGGTCATAATGCTGGGGGAATAAAAATTATGTTTTATCCCAGCAAAGATGAGTTATATGTCTGCAGATAACATGTGGGAGTTTCTTCATGGCAAGGTAGAGAAATACTTCTTAAATTAGAAACAAAGAGCACTAATAATAAAAAATGATGAACTGGACCACATTGAAATGTGTATCTTAATGTTCATCAAGACACCACTAAGGAGAAAAAAGTGAATCACAGAGTGGGAGAAGATATTTGTATCACACATAATTAACAAATAGTTCAAAATATATCTTAAAACCCTCATACATAATGTAAAATAGATGATATAAAAGAAAAAGAAAGAGAAAAAGCACTTGAACAGGCACTTCCAAAAGACAACTTGGCCATACTGAAGAAGGAAAAAGTGCTATGTGAGCATGAGCATTTATGACAGGCTCCTGAAAAGCCATGAAACCTGCCTAGCAGAAGTGACATTTAACCTAAGAGTTGAAGTACAGGCAGCAGTCAGGTAGAGATAAG
>NW_007744982.1:10661-15518 GCF_000696425.1 Galeopterus variegatus
GTACATATGCAGGCCTTGGTGAACGTTTGAATGTGAGGGGTGATGAAAAAGGTGGAGGCAAATTGAACCCAGGTTTCAACTTGGACATCAGGGAGATGATAGTGTCCTTCATAAGGTAGTGAGTTAAGAGGAAAAAAACAAATTTATAGTTATCTTCTATTTTAGTTATTTTTGTTTCATACAGGATGAAAATAACAAATTTCCTTTTGAATATCGTATCTGTATTAGTTTTCTATTGCTGCCACAAAAATTGCAACAGGCTTAGTGGCTTATAACAACAAAAAAATGTATTATCTTACCGTCTTTGAGGGCAGATGTCCAACATAGGTCTCACTGGGCTAAAATCAAGAGGTCTGTTGGGCTGAGGTCCTTTCTACAGGTTCTAGAGGAGATACTGTTTCTTTGTTTTCCAGCTGCTAGGGGCTGCCTGCATTCCAAGGAATGTGGCCCCCTTCCTCCATTTACAAAGCCAGCAATGTAGCATTTCTCCAATCGGACTTTCATTATCCTAGCTCTTTCTGGCCACAGCTGAAAAATATTCCTTGCTGTGAAGGACTCATTTGATAAGATTAGGTCCACCTGGATAACAGAAGAGCCCCATCTCAAAGTCCAAAATCTTAATCATATCTGCAAAGTCCCTTTTGCCTTTAAAGATAACGTATTTACAGGTTCCAGGGATCAGAGCTTAACCATTTTAGGAGGATATTATTCTTCCTGCCACTCTTAATCATATCTGCAAAGTCCCTTTTGCCTTTAAAGATAACATATTTACAGGTTCCAGGGATCAGAGCTTAACCATTTTAGGAGGATATTATTCTTCCTGCCACAGTATCTTTGATGAGCTGCTGGAGAAATAAAAGAGATAACTTATACGCATGGAACTCAAGAACAGGATTGTGACCCAAGCTGATGATATTTATTCCGGTATCAACAGTGTATAGATTCTAACTATAACCATCGGAGTGAATGCTGTTAGCTGGAAAGAGGGTATAAAATTAACAAACCAGTGATAAGTATGTGGGGTAATGCACATGTTAAATAGCTTGATTTTGCCATTCCATATATATTATACGTAAGAAGGTACTTCAAAAAGTTCACCGAAAGATTTATATTAACTATTTGAAGTACCCTCATATATCAAAATATCATGTTGTACACTACAGATATATATAATTTTTACTTATCAATTAAAAAAATTGAAAAGAAACCAGGCCAAAACTTTGAGGAACAGCAACACTTATGTGAAAATTCACAGTGATAAAAATCAGAGGCAAATTGGAAAAGTCTGATATTTCAGAAGCCAAGAAGAACACGTAGTCAAAAATCTCAACTTTTTCTAAGAAGTTAAGAAATGAGAAATATCCATGGAAATATTTGGCAAGTAGATATTTTATAATGTCAAAAGACCAAGTTCAGCTTGTCACCAACTAAAGAGAATAATTGATAAGGGAGTGTGTCCAGTTGTCTGAAGCTTTGTGACTGTAAAAGAAGGAGAGATCTAGATAGATAGGTGGGGAAATCAAGATTGAGGATGGCCTGTATTTCTGAAATCCTAATAATAAATGTAATAAGCTGCTAAATAAGGAGGAACTGAAAGTATTGGAGAAAGAAGAGATATTTGAGAAGATCACTTGATCTGTAACCAAATGGGAAAAGTTTGGGCCTGGCCATGGCCAAGAAGTGGACTTTTGAAAGGGTGAGTCCAGTGCAGGTCTGAGTGTCTATGACACCTTTCATTATGTGAGGAGATGTAGATAAGATGATTAGAGGAGATTGTGCTGGGTGACAGCATCAGAAATTTGAGAAGAGCAAGGAAGATTTGAAGTAGCTGCCATGAAATGGTGGAGAGTGATTAAGGCTGGAAAACTGACAGCTGTCTGAAAAGTACTAAGGACCCAGCTGAAGTCATGCACTATCAATGACCAACAGAAATAGAATGCAATTTACATTTCAAAGTAACCACATTAAAAAAAATAAACTTGAATTAATTTTAATTGTACATTTTATTTAACCGAGTTTATTCCAAATATTTTTGTTTCAAAATGTAATCAATATAATAAAACTATTCACAAAATACTTTACATTTTTTGTACTGTCTTCAAATACCAGCATGAGTTTTACTCTTACAGCACAATCAACCTGGACACTAAATTTTATCAGAAATTTTGATCTGTATTCAAATTTCATGAAAGTTATGGATAAAAAAATATCAGGCTTCTTTTCAAACATACATAATTTTTCCCAAACAAATGGATTCAAATTTTAACTTTCAATTTAAATTAGTTAACGTTAGATAAAATAAAAAAAAGCCAATAGCTAAGTTCCACTAGACACATTTAAAATGCTCAGGAGCTAGAGGATGCTGTATTAGAGGCCACAACTAGGCTTAAATCGGTGGTGGGATCAACCTACTTGTTTTTTCTCCATAAAGTTTTAGTTCATATGAAATTCCTATCACTGTGCTGGGCACACAATTAACAGAAAGTTTTAGGTTTATCCTCCTCCTTTACTTTTTTTTTATTTTTAGCAAAAAGGATTTTAAACAACTTAAAATTGTGCTCTTTGTCATCTCTAGGTATTTAATAATAACAATAGTCATAACAATGGTGGTTAAAAGTTACAATGCATTTATCATGAGCCATGAGCCATTTAAGCACCCTATAGATATCACTTATTTAATCTTTACAACAATCTTATGTGTTATATATTATTTTTATCCCATTTATAAGCCAGATAATTAGAGAAAGTAGACAAATATCCCAAACTCATAAAGCTAACAGTGACAGACTGAGATTCACACCCAAGGAACACAGTTCTGTAGTTTACGCTTTTAACTCTCCTGTTACATAGCCAAACTAGTCTTAAATTGTTGCTTTTTCTTCTGCCAATCTAGTACCATTGCTTTAAATTCAATTGCCCTGTTTGGCAAATTTCCCTTAGCAGTAGCCTATAAAAGTAGGTTGAGGAAAAATGATGGGATCATCATATTCTCTTTAACAGATAAAGTCTCTTGGGGTCAGGCTGCTGGCAGTCATAACTTGTAGTGATTGAATATCCCCTTCATTGCTCCTGATCACTTGTTTGAGCAAATGGCACTGAAGTCTCACTATATTCTAGGGCTTATTTACCCTTAGAATAAAGGGGATTGTAATAGGGCAAGTGATGCTAAAAAAAAAAAACAGAAAAAGAAAAGCATGGAAGATCAGTAAACTCCTGATTCTGAACAAATAGGGCCCATTCTCAGCAGAATCTATTTCTGAACAACTCACATCAGTGCATACTATCCGTTAGAGAGCTTGGTGATTTCCTGAACAGTGACTCTGGAGAAGTTTAGGCTCACCAAATAACTATGCAACTGTTTCTTTTAATCAGTGATTATAGATTTTGCTGTGATGGAAATGGGGTTTTTATTCCTAAGAATTGGTATCTGTAATAATCAGTTAATTTCCAGATTAAGATAGATAACCATTGATGCAAGAAACAGAGTGGACTCTTGGAAAATTTACTGAAAATATTGAATGTTCAAGAACCAAGATCAAGTTTTCTAAGGGGTAGTGTTATAATCTAGAAATATTTAGCCCTACTCAGAACTTCCCAGACATTTTTTATCTTATTATGATGAAAAATAACATAATGTTTTTACTAATTACCAAAGGAATATTAGTGTTCTATGGGTGCTAGTAACTGAAACAAAACCTGTATTTTTTGAGGGAGTGAAAGAAAATTTATGTGAAGGAAACTAAGCACGTGATTCTGATATTACCATGTAACAAACCACACCAAAATGTACTTACTTAAAACAAAATTCACTTATTATTATTCACTAGTTCCCTTTGTATATGTGTATATATATATTTTCAAAGCTCAGAAGGGCTCTCATTTGGTCAAAGTAATTTATATGAACCAAGACCAAGGTTGAGACAAGAGGAAGTACTTTCTGCCAAGATGAGTCATTGGCAAGTGTGTAGATGAAGAAAGATATCAAAAATTGGGGACAACAGTTTAATATACAATAGTTAGAACCTTGCAAATTCTAAGGGAAATATAGACCAGGCACTAAGCAAGACAGGGAGAAAAGGAGAAAGAAAGATCTCAATCAGGAAATTGTGTACAGTAGAGAGTTTTATTTAGACAACATGCGGCCTGCAAACTGACTGTTACTGACTTCTGTAAATGTTTTATTCTAGCAAGATATAAATATGCAAGAGAAATTCTGATTAGCTTCTTTGGTTCACATTTGCCCACAACTAGTCCCTGGAGTGAAGGGTAGAGGTGCTGTTAGCCTGACAACTAATAATTGTTCCTAGGTCACAGTGTAGGGGGAATTAGTTTCCTAATTCAAAAGAGATTCTGCTTTGCCGAAAGTATGGAGAATATATGCTGGGCTGATAAAAATAACTGATGTCCAATATAGTTGCTTTGGATACTTCAACATCCGGCTGTATATTGTTCTTATTAAAATGATGACATCTGGGGTATGACCAAGATCATCAGTGATAGTCAGACAAACAGAAATAGTCTTAACAGACTGTGAATGAACTAATGAATTCAATCCCAAAGGGCAAAGGGAACAGAAAAATATATACACCAAAGGATCATTTTATAAGACAAGATTTTAGGTCACACTAAAGGATCATTTTATAAGACAAGATTTTAGGTATTTGGAATAAATATAGGCCACTCATTAAAAGTTTAGGGTGTAATTGAGTCTCTCTTTCTTTGGACTTTGGAAAAAATTGTGCGAACCTCTTTTGTTCCTTGAGATATAAATGCCAAGTCATCTTGAAAATTTTCTCGTTTCCAAAAGAAAAGAAAATCTCTTTTTTAGTTATGTAAATATAGAAATGGAAGCAATCC
>NW_007744983.1:0-15516 GCF_000696425.1 Galeopterus variegatus
ATGTGCTGTGAAGATGAAGGCAGAGATTGGAGTGATGCTTTTATAAGACAAGGAATGCCATAGTTTGCCAGCAACCACCAGAAACTAGGGGAAAGGCATGAAACAGATCTTCTCTCACACAATCCTCAGGAGCAGGCAACACTGCCAACACCTTGATCTCAGACTTCTAGCCTGCAGAATTGTGGCAATAAATTTCTGTTGTTTAAGCCTCTAGTTTACAGTACCTTGTTAGGACAGCCCTAGAAAAGTAACACAAACATCTAGAATTACTGTCGAACTGGAAACATCTGCTCTGTCCCTCAAGTATCCCCACAATAACCCCCATTACCTTAGATAACCCGAGCTTCTCTATTCCTGGGAACCTGAGAGAATTTAGCTAACTCAGTGGGAGTTCGGCAATGTTTAGGAATGAGTCAATGAAGCAGTTGGAAGCAAAAAAGCTACGGCTTTGGGACTCTCAAATCAGGGGATCAAGGAATTTGAAACAACTTTCCTGACAGCTGTAGCGTTTGCCAGCAACCACCAGAAACTAGGGGAAAGGCATGAAACAGATCTTCTCTCACACAATCCTCAGGAGCAGGCAACACTGCGAACACCTTGATCTCAGACTTCTAGCCTGCAGAATTGTGGCAATAAATTTCTGTTGTTTAAGCCACTAGTTTACAGTACCTTGTTAGGACAGCCCTAGAAAAGTAACACAAACATCTAGAATTACTGTCGAACTGGAAACATCTGCTCTGTCCCTCAAGTATCCCCACAATAACCCCCATTACCTTAGATAACCCGAGCTTCTCTATTCCTGGGAACCTGAGAGAATTTAGCTAACTCAGTGGGAGTTCGGCAATGTTTAGGAATGAGTCAATGAAGCAGTTGGAAGCAAAAAAGCTATGGCTTTGGGACTCTCAAATCAGGGGATCAAGGAATTTGAAACAACTTTCCTGACAGCTGTAGATAGTGGCATCCAGCCAGCAACTCAACCGCTTGGCAGAGCTGGAGGAAAATAGCAGGTGTAGCTAGGGAAGCTACATCCCTGCAAGCTTTCTGCCAGGGGAAGGGATCTGGCCTCCCAGCCACTGGTCATTCCCTCCAAGCCACAACAGTTCCTGTAAGAGCTAACAGAGATCAGTTATCTCTACTATTCAAGGTCTACAATGCAGTCAATATTTAAGAAAGCAGCATTATCTCTTAGAAAAGCCCTTTATTTACCCAAAACTGCTCTGAATAGTGGACCAGGGACCATATCACGTGAGCTCTTTCTGGGTTCTTTTAGCCTTCAGCCTTCTCCTAAAGCTCATTTTGCCACAGCCTAGATTCCCTGGATGCTTGGTGTGAGGAAAGAATTGGCACAAGCCCTGATTCAGCCATCTGTGCCTCCTCTCCCCTGCAATGTGAGAATGCATTCAAAATAAATTATTCTGAAAGCACATTCTCTCCATTCAAGTTCTACTTCAAGACCTCACAATAGAGGGCATCTCCGGGATTCTCATTCCTGGCAGCCGCTGAATGGGAGCTGCTGAACAATACTCTCAGCACTTGCTCAGAAAGAAAGAATTGGGGCAAAAACAGGTGAAAGCTCTTCTGAGTTTCACAGAGACAGGACCCAGGGCTGAATTGCTTTCCACATGGTCAAATGCGTTGCTCATTACTTGAGGTGAATGGGGCGATTCCAACCAAGCCTGTACAAGGTGGCAAGTGAACATGTGACTTTAATTGCTAATAATTCAGTGTTTAAACTACACATTTTTATATTGAAGCCAGTTTTAATTTATTTTATCATTTCACATCTTTACATTAAATAGGTTTTCCTGAAGGATTTAAGGAAATGAACATTTTTGAGTACTTTGCTTCTGCCAGACAACATAATGGGCTCAGAGTTTACCTCATTTTATCTTTACAACATCCCTTTGAGTTACTTTTATCTTCATTTTAAAGAGGAGTAATGCAGTTCAGAAAAGTTAGGTAACTCAGCTAGGGATTCACAGCCAATAGGCAGAAAGAACAAGATTTAAACCTAGGCTTTTATCATTACACCCCCCAGTGATAGAGGTTGATTTTAAGTATCAGAGATGAGAGATTATTTGGATTCAGTGATTAAAACATCTCCTCTATTATTAACTCTTTACATTTCTCAGATAAATCAATTATCACCACCATCAGATAGAGTGTGAGAATCAATCATTCCTATAATAACTACATAATCTTGATCCCTAGTTAATATAAACCTTATTTTAGAATTGAAGCCAGGACCGGCCCGGTGGCGCACTGCTACAGTGCGCCTCTTGGAAGTGCGGTGGCGCTCCTGCCGAGGGTTCGGATCCCACATACAGACCGGTTCCCGCTCACTGGCTGAGCGAGGGGCGGGCGCAGCACCGAGGGTTGCGATCCCGTTGCCAGTCCCGGTCCGGTACAGGCGCGACACTGAGGGTTGCGGTCCGTTGCCGGACACGAAAAAAGACAAAAAAAAAAAAAAGAATTGAAGCCAATGGGAATTGGAATGGTTCTTTACAGGTCCTCTAGTCCCACAGAACCACATATCAGACTAAAATTTAGACTAAAAGAACTCTAGAATGTCTAAATAGTAGTTGCAATTTTTGTATTGCTCAATGAAAAGGATAGTTAATTACAAAAACAGGATATTCAGTGGTGCTTATTAAATGCTTATTATTAAATGAGTTGATTACATTATTAAACACAATAGAATCTACAAACATTTGAAAAATTAGTAATATGTATGCACAAAGACATTTCTTATTCCATCTATAGCAATGATTGGTTTATACATACATTCAAGATGCCTTAGAAACACTTCCCAGCCCCTCCAACAGACTTTAGCCACTACATTAGGAAACCCCAGTCCAGGCCAGCCCCACATATGGAGATAGAGAAGCCCAGAGGATAAAATTACATGCCCAAGGTCAAACAGCAACGAAGCCAAGACTAAAATCTAAATCTCCTGACTTGCACTTCAGTGTCATTTTCCAACTGGGAAACAGCCCACTCAGTGAATAATTCACCCTCAGTGTCTTTTCCCAAAGACTTAACAGTTAGTGATACAAATGCAGGTATGCAAAAATATAACTTTATTTTTCTAAAATGAAATGTAATGTCTATCTTGAATCCTTATTCCATCAGGTATAAAAATATTCATCTTAGTCAATTCAGAGTAAACTTGGTCGATTCAGCATTTCTCCCTTCTCTAAGAGTTGCATCTGGTGCAGGTGGGGGTGGAGATTATACAGTGTCCAGTCATTTGAAGTATCTGAGTGCCATCCATCCACATCAGCCATCCCTGAGTCCCAGGACATCATTATCCTACCATGTCACATCCATGGAGGCTGACATCCCTGTTTCCACCAGGTCCCTGGTCATATTGCCCATGCTGAATTCCAGGCCTACTTCCCTTTCCCCAACTTTGAGGACTCCTGGGGGCCACTGGCTTCCCCACAGCTCTCCTGTGCCCCTCTGAAGGGTGAGAAAAATATCTGGCTGGCCTCTCATGTCTTTTCTCTCATTACTGCCTCTGCCCTGGGTTCCAAAACTGTATTTTGAAACTCCAGAGCAAGAAATGACTCTTCTTCTCTTTTTCCTCTAATCATTCTTTCTGTGGCCTCCCTTTCCTAAAGTGTAAGGAAGACATGCAACTGTGAAAATACACTGGATAATACTTCAAGACATTGTCATGCTCCATTTTGCTTTGCAGTGACTAGTTACAACTGGGTTGATATCACTACTAAAATGCCTTCCATTGAAGTCATTAACATCTTTTACACAAATCACTCCCCACTTTATAACTGACATAATTTCTGTCCCAAAAACCATGGAAGATCTCCAAGAGAAGTGTATATACTCAGGAGTGAAAAAAGGATAGAAAAATAGGTATCCTAGGTCCCCTCGCTATAGAAGAGGATGAGACTCACAGAGCTATGAAGCGAGATTGCCATGCACCAGTTAAGGTGTGAAAATGCTCAGAACAATGAGTTATCTCCAGTTCAATTACGTTGCGGCTCAAACTGCCCGGCTTAACTGCTCCCTAAAAGTTCCCCTTGCCCAGTATTCTTCCTCCTTTGGTCTGGTATGTCCTGAAATAGTCATCACCAGTGAATTGGGAAATAAGATCCAGTCATTGTCTCCAGAAGACTTCCTGCTAAATGAGATTGAATCCAAATGTCAGCAGACCTTTCCGGCCTATTGGATAAAAGCAGCGTCAAATAATCTCAATAACCCAAATTTTCTGTCTTGGCCTCCATTGAACTCAATGAACTTTTAACCCCCCCTTTTCAAGCCCTCACCCCTACCCAAGAAAGAACCTTGCAGGTTCTAAAACACCAGTCTGTCTCATCCACCACAATCACCAGGCACTACCTGCCATGATGGTGGGGCCCCTAATGAAAGCTATCTTCCCTGCACCAGCCAGGTCTAAACTCCAAAATTCTTGTCATTAATCTCCTTTCAGGTAGATCACTGAATGTCACTCTATTTTAAACAAATATATAATCCAAAAGGTATACTATTACACAAGTCATCATTAAGCTATGAAAATCCCAGGTGAAATTAAGTTATCCAGCTAGCTGCGATAAAAAGGAAACCCCTAAACAGAAGGGATAAAGGGAGCAGAGATTATAAAAGTCATCAAACTAAGAGCTAAAGCAGCAAGCACTATGGGAACACATAATGAGAGGAAGCATAGAAGAGGGATTCAGTACAGAGAGGCAGAGGAGTGGAGGGAAAGATAAAGGGGGATAACATTCTGAAAAGATCAGAAAGAAACTTGTCTAACTCTTAAACAGAAAATAAAGTGGCAAAACTAGCTTTTCAGGTCAAATTCAAAGTAAGAATCTCTCTTGAGAAAGAAATAATGTTCTTGATGAACTTTTTTTTTTTTTTTTGGTGGCTGGCCAGTACAGGGATACCAAACCCTTGACCTTGGTGTTATAACACCACGCTTTGACCAACTGAGCTAATCAGAGGAAAAAAAGAAAAGAAAGAGACAGAGAGATAGGAAAGAAAGAAGGATCACAATAATGCATTAAAATTTCAAAAAAAAAAGAGAACAAAACTGTGCTTATTAGAGGTGAGAAAGGGTGGGGGATGGTGAGAAACTAGTTAGAGGTCACAAAGATTGCTTAAGTTTTACAAGCAAGAGTATACTAATTACCCTGATTTGATCACCACATATTGTACACATGTATTGATATTCTATTCTCTACTCCACAAATATATATAATCAATTTTTTAAAAGAAAAAGAAATAGTGTTCCTCCTGAATTAAAATTTACAACCAGAGCCATCAACCACAAAACAATGAGCAGTGGTGGATGATTTAACAAATCTACCCTCTTTCTGATTTTTTTTTATCCATAGCTAAGAAAGAAGTTCAAACCTTTAATAAAATGATAAAAAGATGAAAGCAAAGTTACCTGAATATAAACATCCGTCCAAGGACAGAGCTAAGGTAAAATAGTCTCCAAACTGGGAAGGAACTTTGAGACCAAAACATGAAGCAGGCACCTCCAGACAGTCTAACAAAGTACATTGAGGGGTAATTTACATACAGGGAGGATCAGGCAGATGGTGATCCGAATGCACGTGCGGCTGTACCCCACAATGTCTGGAGGGTAACAAGGGTTTATAAAGACACTTGAGGACAAAAAAAAATAGAAGCAGGCCAAAAGGAAGCATGTCTGAAATAAATATGTTGATGTGGTCGAACTGGATGTTTTATGATCAGTAAGCATTTAACTTAAGGGTACTACTGGCATCAACAGGAAAGCTTTGATTTTTATCTTAAGTTAGCCTAACTTTTCAGTCATTTTCTTAACCATGCTTGCCTTGCTTCAGATTAATGTATAACTTTGTAGTATAGCTTACAAAGAGGGTCATAGAAAAACAAGTAAAGCTAAAAGGGACTAAAAAGATGGAGTTGGTATTGACTGCATTCCCCAGACATAATATTCCAGGCACGGTCATACTGGTGCAATAGACAGCAGCATTGTTTCTTTCCTTGATATGAACACTGCACTCTGATTAACGTAGCCTAAGTTGATATTTATTCTCTGAGTAAAGCATCACACCAGCACTGCAGACACGACTTCCGATCAGCAAAATCCTCAGGACCTTTTCACACTAACTTCTATCCAGCCATGTCTCGCCAATGCTATAGTTGTACAGTTTTATTTTTGTCTGTTTGACTTTTAATTTGAATATAATTTTATATACTTGTGTTGCTAAATGTAGCCCTTCAGTTTTAGCCCCTCATTTCAAACTTTAATTCCATCTGCTCTGTATTTTCTGATCTTACTACATTTGTGTAACCCTAAACTGGCCAATGATGTTTACTTAAACTGTGTGTTGCTAAATGTAGCCCTTCAGTTTTAGCCCCTCATTTCAAACTTTAATTCCATCTGCTCTATATTTTCTGATCTTACTACATTTGTGTAACCCTAAACTGGCCAATGATGTTTACTTAAACTGGATAAAGCCAAGGACAGAGCCCTGTGGCATAGCACCAAGACCTTCTTTCCAGGTTGAAAATAATCAAAATTAACTAATGAGTTACAGATGTACCTAACTGCATTATCATCAACCATCCTGGAGAATGAGGATGATGAAGATAATAAAAGCAATGATAATGATAATTGCTATGGTCTGAATGTGTTCCCCAAAATTCATGGGTTGAAGACTTAATCCCCAAAGCAACAATGTTCAGAGGTGGGACTTTTGGGGAGGTGTTTAGGTCTTGAGGGCTATATTCTCACGAATGGATTAATGCTGCTATAAAACAGACTTGCAGGAGTGGGTTTGCTCTCTCTAGCCTTTCCACCTTCCACTGTGTGGGGATGTAGCAAGAAGGACCTCACCAGACACCAGATGCCAGCACCTTAATCTTGGACTTCCCAGACTCTAGAACTGTAATGAAATAAATTTCTGTTCTTTATAAATTACTCAGTTTGAGGTATTTTGTTATAGCAGTACAAAACAGACTAACACATTGATGTTGATGATCTACCAACATTTATTGATCATCATGTGTCAAGCCCTGTGCCAAGTGCTTTAAATGCAATATCTAGTCCAATTCCACAACAATTGTACTACGTAGTTTCAAATATTATCTCCATTTTACAGTTGAGGAAACTGAAGCAGCCTTCAAGGAGTCATATAGCTTGTCCAAGATTGTGCAGCTGGTAAGTGATGGAGCTAAAATCTTAAAATCCAGGCCATCTTCCTCCAGAGCCAGACTCTTAATCACTCCATTCTGCTCTTTCCATGTGGTGCAAAGTTTCATTCAAGCCATTCTAAAGTCAAGATATAAAGGCTAGACAGGTCAATGGCAGTATGTGGAAAACAAATGATCTAGAAGAAAGGCCCTTGCCCTCCAGTAACTTACAATCCTGTTAAAAGGATAAGACTTAGAAAATACAGCTATTTTAGAACAAAACAGTTTACTGTAGTGCTAAAAAATGTGAACCAGACCTAAGCCTTCTATTCAGCTGAATTCTTCAACTTTAAGGTCACAGGATAGAAATTTATAAAACCACATAGAAAAGGATTAAGGAACGAATAAATAGGCCTCCCTCAGCAAAGATTCAGTATAGGGGGCTTTCTTCCCTCTGGGGATCCTGGCCATGTACTGCTGTGCTTTGAAGAATAACAGGGAAAATAATTGAAGTCCAGGGAATCCCTAATACTGACCTTTCACATACTGCTTGGGAATGGAGTTTCTCAAAAACGTCCATAGAGCCAGGATCATTGGGGTTCTCCCCAATTAATATCTGAGGTGCCAGGGACCACAGTGCTCACGTAATAAGCCATCAAAGCCTTAATCAAGCAGAAAAATATTCCCACTAAAGTCAGTGGCCTGAATTCTTCAACTCAGATTCAGTAACCCCAGGATTAAATTTCATCAAGTTCAAAAATCTCATTACCAACCAGATTATCAATTATAATCTCAATGCCCAAAGATAACAAGTTATTCATGGCCTGTCATCCCAATTATTTTCAGCAAGTAAATGAGAGAAAGTGCCTTGAAAAAGAGTCATCTCAATCTCTTATTGTGTGACCTAGAGCAGTCACCAGTCTATCTCCCAACTGCTGTGATGCTCATGTGAGATGATGAATGGGAAATTGTGTTGTAACCTGAAAGGTATGTAAACAAAGTTATTATATTCTCATTAGGTGCTCAGGAACAAATTGTTACCCACATTAGAAAAGTCCCATATGATATGCAAGGAGCTCCATATTTGAACCCGTCCACTTCTTCGGCCTCAACTCTTCCTCTCCACCTTCTCACTCCAGCTCACCTACACTCCCGATACTCCATGTCCACATATCACCCCAGAGTACTCAGAGCTTTTTTATGCCTCTGTTCCTTTGTGTTGGAAGCAGCATTATGCTAACAAGGTCAGATATTACTCTTAAAGACAGTTGATATTAAAATATACAGGAAACTTTTGATTCTCATTCACTTCCCGTTATCTGACATTATCCCCTCTAGGCAGAATATCTTAATAACCAAATATTTGCATAATGCCTCTCCTTTTATGTCCTTGATTCCAACCAACTGCTTTAGAATATTTCCCCAACCCTCTAATAGTGTCAAATCCAATTAACTGATATGTTAATTTTGGGTAACTTGAGACATTCAGAGCACTTTGATGAACGATTATAAATCATAAACTAGCAAAGAAGACAAGGCCTCTGGACAAGAAAATGTCAGAATCTTCTGTTCTTTTCATTAGAAGAGTTATTATAGTAATGGAAAGAGGATGTATTGAGAAAATAATCATAAGGGAGTTTAAGAAATATTTGTGAAGGGTTTCTCAGTTAGCCTTAGCAGCTTTGGTCTGGTGGATGTCACGGATGTTTAATAAAATCTCCAAGATCTTTGAGTCAAAGGTCCCTGATCTCAATATACCCCAGGACACCAAGAAGTCATGACAATTAAAAGGGCCCTGCAACCATATATCCTGCCTGCACTGTCTGCAAAGCTTGCTACCCTCTTCTCTACCTGCAAACTCTTATTCTTCCTTGAAGAAACAGTTGAGCATCACACCCTTGAGCATCTCTTCTGATAACAGCATCAGGCAGACAAGGCTCAGGGCTTCAATGGCACCAAGACAATTAGAATATTTACCTACTACAGCATTTATAAAATTTAAATATTAGTATTGAAAAGTTTTCTATAAGACTTGGGTCTTGTTTACTCATTTTGAGCCCACAGCTTCTAGCACAGTGCCTGGCAACTAAGAGCTAGAAAAAATATCTGTTTACACATCAGAAAAGAAAACATGTTTGCTAGGTTCTTGAATAAGTATTATCCTCAGGGATACCTCTTTGATTCCAAAGCTCACACAAGCTCAAAAATTTGTAAATGGGAACCTAATTAGTGTTTCAGTGCGCCATGCCCTTTTCATGCTAAAATTCCCAGATGCCCAAGAGACGTAGATAGATTCCCAAACCCTATGTTTTCTCACCTACCTGCATTTACCTTTGCATATTGTGATGACTTGGTAGAGATGGAATTGGCAAAGAGTAAAAGAGGTAATTGACTGAGTAAAATTACCACTAAAAAGTCAGCCTTGAGGATACACTGCCCAACAGCTCTGTTATTCACCATTAGAGTAAATTAATCATCTGAAGCTATATACAAGGCTCCACATAATGCCCTAAATGACCAAACCTCCACGTTCAGCATTTATTGATACAGGGCCAATTGACTTCCAGCAAAGCAGGCTGGTTTGTAAATTCATCTGCCAATTTGCAAAAAAAAAATTAAAATATATAGGTATATATATACACGTATAAATATTTTTTTTCCAAGTGAATCCTTTTATACCTCCACCTATTGATGCATATCTTTAGCATAGGAATATTTAGTATATTACAGTCATCAGATTTAGAAGCTGACAGACTCACAAAGGCATTCACATAATGCAATTATTGGTTTACCCTCCAATCATCTTCCGAGACTGGGGGCTTTTTGAAGGCAAAAATGGGTCCTGCTAATCTTTACATCCTTTCCTAACTCCCTGCCCTGACATAGCAAGCTTTTAAAAAATGTGCTTGAATAAATTAGAATGCATCCATGGTCAACCTTAATAATAGGTAACTTTATTAACAGTTATTGTCTGTTCTGAGAGGCAATTTTATTCAATTTTCACAATAATCCTCTGAGGTGGATACTATGATTATTTTCATTTTAGAGATGAAGAAGCTGAGACTTGAAGAAGTTAAGTAACTGAACCAAAGCCACATAGCTACATAACAAAGATCGCACCAGGCTTTAGTGCAGTAAATTACTTTACATTTTCAAAGCTTATGCCTATGTTAAACCATTCTCCTATACTGCCTCTATAAATGCCTAAAGGGACCCAGCTCCATATTTTTATCCTTGTGTTTGGAAACTAAGCCAGGCTAAGCTAACTGTTGTAATGGACAATCGCACTATTTCAGTGGCTTTCACAGTAGAGGTTCCTCTCTTATTTAATGTCTGAGGCTCTAAGGGATGGCAGGACCACAAGATGGAAGGAGGCTTGGAGTTCTCTGCCTGGTCCTCTGCATACAGCCTGCAGACAGAAGAAGAAAATGGGGGCCATGCCTGAGAAATTATGATGTGCCAGGCCAAAGAGTGATACATATCATTTCCACTCACATCCTATTGGCTGGAACTCAGTCACATGACCACACCTAATTGCAGAGCAGCATGGGAAATGTGTTTTAGCTGGGAGGCCAGGTAGAAAAACAGAAGACATTGGTAAGCACTAACAGCCTCTATCCCAGCAAACTAAGGGACTCAAGAGTCAAGCCCAGAATCAGAGGGCTTTAGAAGCAGAGTGGTAAGAGACTTTTCTCTCCCATTCTCTTACAAGCTTTCTGTTTTCCATTCTTTACTCAACCACTCTGATCAGTTAGCAACTGCAGCCTCTCCTACAGCCTTATGCTGATGTTACCTGAAGAGAGATATTTAAATCTCTAAAGTATATTATTTTATCTTTTAAGAAAAAAAAGATTTAAAATTTATTTCTTGCCCTATAAATGTATTGGGAAATGTCATTTCCATTGCATGAAGCTGCTTCCTTTCAGGAAGAAGTTATTGCCAGATAACTCTTAACAGTAAATTCTCTGAACATACTTAAAATTGTAAAGGATTTGCAAACATCATATTTACAAAAACAATATTTTTTGTGGTTTTTTTGTTTGTTTTATTTTGTTTTGGGGTGGCTGGCCGGTATAAGGATGCAAACCCTTGACCTTGGTGTTATCAGCACCTCACTCAAAAGTAAAAACTGCGTTTATGACAAATTACAATCATAAATTTGATAAAGCAGGCAACCTATGTTATATGGAATGTAAATGTAACTTATATTTAACTCACTTATTCATTCAACAAGTATGTACTAAACACTTGTTATGTTTTGTTTCTTCCCAAACCCATGGCCAAAAAGCCAAACTTCAATATATACAATAAAGTTATGTATGATGAAAAGATTAAGTAGAATTCCATAGGACAACCTTGAGTCAAAAATCTGGGTCTGTGTTCCTTCCTGGACAGTGTTCTCAGACCTCAGCAAATCGGGAAGAACATGTTTGTTGCACTTAGTTCTGTCTGTCAGATGTGAACAGAGAGCCCATTCCCTCTAATCACAGGACCTCAGAAGAGTGCAAATAAGCCACAGAAACTGATCCATTCTCTGAATTCCCCGCAGTTTGCAATTGCCAATTAGCACTGACAATTTGTCCTTGTTTTCCTAAGACCCCATGATTAGCAATCAAGATTTGAGTGCATCGAGATCACCCACATGACTCAGTTTTTAAAATTCCCTCTCAAAATCCCATCGTTTTCAATATAAACCTGACCTACTGAGGAGTACATCACTCCAGTGGTTTCTAAACATTGCTAATCATCAGAATCATCTGGAAATTTATATTTGTATAAATTCTTAGTCCCATATTCCTGACCTATTGAATAAGAATCTTTGAGACTGTGGTCTGGGAATTCATGATCTTAAAAATCTCCTTTAATTAATTTTTATGATATGCCCAGGCTTTAAGAAGCACTGCATCTTTTCAACTTGTCCAATATTGTTTGAATCTGTGTCTAAGTCCAAATATCCAGAGCCTCACATCTCTGAAAATCATCCAGCTCTTACAGGATAGATTGGTAGCTACCCTCTTCCCTCTAGGGCTTGATTCTAAGCTTCTCAGAAACATTTTTCCATTTATAAAAGTTTTTTTTTTTTTTTCCTTTTTTGTCTTTTTTCGTGACCGGCAACGGATTGCAACCCTCAGTGTCGCGCCCGTACCGGACCGGGACCGGCAACGGGATCGCAACCCTTGGTGTCGCGCCCGCACCTCGCTCAGCCAGTGAGCGGCCAGTCTGTATGTGGGATCCGAACCCTCGGCGGGAGGGTCGCCGTGCTCCCAAGCGGCGCACTGTAGCAGTGCACCACCGGGCCAGCCCGCATTTATAAAAGTTTTACCTCGGAGCAATTTCCCAGTAATTCCAAACCAGAGGCCAGGAATGCTCTCATTATTGTAATCATTTCGTCATTCTACATTTTAATGGAGGCATATTCTCAAACCCTTTGCAAAACTGGAGTCAGAGAGTGGATTTTAAAACAAACAAGTTAACACTACTTTAAAATCCATTTTCAGTTATTCTCACATCCTTAGTACAAATCTGCTAAAACTTCAGAAGTCGTTAAGGGGAAGCCCTGTATGTTTTTTGATTGTCAGGAAGTGTTATTGAGATGGATTTGCTGAAGAGATGCTTTGTACCATTTCACACTGTTGTCAAAGTTTTATTAGATTTCCAAACCGAGGATAAATACTTTATTTTTACCATAACAATCTGAAGCTCTAAGAGGGAAAATAAGAAAGTCAAATTACCCTTAATCCTAGTATAGAAGATGAAATTGCACACTTTCAAGTGGAACTGTCTGTAATTCAACTGAAGGACCTCTGCAATTACAAATGACCACCACAACTAAAATAGTGACGATTACATGTAGAAAAAGCTAACCTTCCCTATTCATTGCTTAATTTAATTTCCTTATTTAGTACAGCTCCATCTCATTCACTCCGTCAAAAAAAAAAAAAAATTGTCCTTTATAAACTCTCTTAATATGATCACAAACCTTGACAGGCAGGCTGCTTGAGAAAAAGTCTGTAGACTCTCAGAGCAAGAAAAGCTGTAGTGATCATCTAGCCCAAACTTCTCTTCAATACAAGAACACTTTCTCTGGTGTCATTGACAAAGAGAAGCTCAGCCAGATTCTGCTTCAAAGCTTTCAAGGAAATAACAAGGACTGACATGTATAAAGCACTTTAAAGATAGCAAAGCACCTTCAATCATATTGTTTCACTTAAACTATATTACAGATGATGGCATGAAGATTTTGAGAGATTAAATGACTTGCTATGATAACACAGCTAACAAATGGCTGAGCCAAGACTTAGATCTTTGGACTGCAAATCCATTTTTTTTCCTTGCTGCTTCCTTGGCAAGAGTCAAGGGAGGCTCTATTCTCTGCAAGGCATTTCACTACATTGTTGGACAGCTGTGAAGATTAAAAAATTCTTAAAGAGGCAAAATCTATCTCCCTGTAACTTAAAATTTTAACAGAAACTTAAATAGTGCTTACTACACGAAAGGTGCTATTTGAAGTACTTTCCAAATATTAACCCATTTAATTCTCATAACAATCTTATGAAATGGGTACTATTATTATCCCCATTTTACAGGTGAGAAAACCAAAGCTGCAAATAAATGGCAGAGCTGGAGTCTAAGCCAAACTAGTCTACCCCACTGCTCAAACGTCATTCTGCCTCTCACCTCTACCATGGGGACTTCATTCTAATCTCTGCATCAACACAGAATAAAACTGTTTCTTTGGTCATATAACAGCCTTGCAAATATTTGAAGATAACTATTGAGCTCCTTTGCCCATATTTGTATCACTCAGTGTTCTATCAGAGAAACTGAACCATTAGATATACAGAAAAAAAGATTTGTTACAGGGATTTGACTTTCCATAATTGTGGGAGCTAAACAGTCTCTGTAATTCTCTTGTTCTTTGGTCTGATGCCAAAAGTTATATACTCAAGAGTTGAGATTTGATCAAATTAAAATTTATTACTCTTTTATCAAGGGTATTCTTAGAAAAACTGGCTTTTTTAAAAAACTGCAAGAGCATGAAAAATATAATGACTGCTAGTTCAGTTTGGTGCCACTGCTTTGTTTCATATTAGGAGCTAGAAATTTACCCACCACTTCTTTTGAGCTATCAGTGCAAACAAAAACACAGTGAAAAGGGAAATGATATCTGAGTATTATTAGGGAAATAGGTTTGAACTTGCAGATACTCTGAAATGGATTCAGAGACTCCCAGGGGTTCATGCATCATACCTTAAGGACCAATGCTCTCTTGTATATCAAAGAAGTTCTGGCATGTAAATTTCATTTAGGGTAGGCCACCTTTGGATCCAGGTTTACAGCAATCAACCAAATACCACACACACATATGCACATACACAAATACACACACAATCTTTCATAAGGCTAAAAATCCTCATTGCCCACATTTAATTCAATTGGGCCAGCACACAGAATCCCAATTAAAACAAAAGGAACTTTAAGCACGGCACTGTTATAAGTTATCTATCCTTCCTCAGTGTGAGCACAAAGATATGTTTAAATGAAAGGATATCATATCTTGTGAAGAAAGAATTATTATAAGATTAATATCCTCTATTCCCATTAGAAGGCAAAATCATTCCATGGGTCTCCTGAGAAGTTTTTCCCAGTATCCCACTACATTCTTATTGGCTTCAGTCCATCATTCCAATTATCAAGAGCATTTTAAATTTTGATTCTGCTATTCATACTTTGTGTCAGGAGAGCCTTGGAAATCCTGAGCTGCAGACTGAGGACAGTTCTTGGCCATTCTCCATGTGACAATCCTTTCTTTACCTGAGGAAAAATGGGTTCAATTAATTGCCACTTGAGTTTTTAGAGCCAGTTACCACAAGACCTTGACCATTTCTTCCAAAAACTGATTTAATCAAATCCTCGAGATTGAAACTGAAGCAAAAAATGCCATGCAAAATATGTCTCTTTGCTTTCAGAGAAATTATGCATAGTTGCTACTAGTAATATTTCTATTAGTGATTACAGGAAATCAGTCTTTCAATGTCCCCAATAAAAGCAGAAATTGGGAGTCAGCATAGTCAATCACTTATAAAAGACGAGCTCTGGTCACCTCACTTCTTGGAGGCAGTGACCAGGTAGTGACCATGGATACTGACTGTTGACACCCCTCTCTTTTCTTACCATCTTACAGTGGAGACGGGGAGAGTGCTGAGTTCACCACTGTCCAAACTGAAAACAAAAGGAAAACATCTCATCAGTAGAGGACTGCTAACTGGAATGGGTAATACATCGTTATTACTTAAGATTAACACTGAGAAAAAATGAAAGGAAGCTGTATGAAAGACATTTAATTAATTCTTCTTTTTTTTT
>NW_007744984.1:0-1152 GCF_000696425.1 Galeopterus variegatus
TTTTAAGTAAACCACACAAACCATTATTATTGCTTAGTGCTGTCTCTCCATTTTCACCCGTATACTTAGCCCGTTGCAGCCTTATCATACCCTCCTCTGGTTTAGCCCTCCAGTTTGGAAACCACGTCTCTTCTTTAATGGTTGTACATCCTTCTGAATTTCCTTTGATAAGGGTACGTTGGTGGTTATTGGAAAGTACTATTAGTTTTTATTTACTTAAGAATATCTTTGTTTTGTCCTTCTAATTGGGTAATGTTTTTGCCAGGTACATAGCCAGGCTGATTTTTACTCCCCCTCAGCTCATTTCCCCACTGCACATTGTCTTCCATTGCTATTTTTGCAAAGTCAGGTGTAAGTCTAATTGCTATTCTTTTTAGACGATGTAGCTTTTATCTGTGACTGATTTCATGATTTTTCCCCTTTGTCTTTGTTGTTTGTCACTTTCATTATGATGTTTCTTAGTGTTTTATTTTCCTTCATCAGGCTTAGTTGGGATTTACTAGCTTCCTAAATCTGTGGGTTGATGTTTTTTGTCAGTTCTGGAGAATTCTCAGCAGTTATATGATTCTCTCTCCCCTTACTACCCATTCTTCATACAACTCCATTCAGTGTTTGTTAGATTTTTCTCACTCTGTAGCAGATCTTAACCTCTTTTTCCTATTTTTTATCATTTTTTTCACTCTAAGCTGGATTCTGGAAAATTTCTTCAGGTCCATCTTCTTGTTTCTTACTTTCTCTTCAGCTAAGTCTTGATCAGTTACAAAATATCCATTGAGGTTTTTATTTCAATTGTTATATTTTTAAGTTCTAGAAATTCTTCTTGGTTCTTACTCCAATCTGCTACATCTTTCTTTCTAATCCTTTCCTCATTACCATTTTCAATCCTTTTCTTTCCATTTTATTTAACATATTAAAAACACTTATTTTATGTCCATTGTCTGATAATTCCAATATCTCATATCTTATTCCAGTCCTGCTCATTTTTATTTCTGTTGCCTCCTATTTGTCAGCCTTGTTTCTTTATACTTTTTGTGACTTTTGACTGTGGAGCTCTGCCTGAAGGAATCCTTTGAAACTTAGGTTAGGGAGAGTGGGGCAGAAAGTCCTCCAGGGACGGTCTGCATTTGCTTCTGCTGGTTCTCGGGTGCCTCC
>NW_007744984.1:3013-3396 GCF_000696425.1 Galeopterus variegatus
TCTTGAGATGTGAGTCACAGGATAGCATTATTTCTCTCTCTTTCTATTCTGAGGTCATTGCAGATCAGTTAACTACTTATAAGATACACTACATTCCTCAGTGTAATCTATCCTGGTGGATCTAATCAAAAGAATCCACTCAGAAAACCATAAGGGAGTAGGAATTGAAGAAACAGTGCCTGTCGGTGAGGAGTGGTAGAGAATCCAGCTATAAAGGACTAAGGTCATGCAGAATGGCATTGCCATCCTTTAAATGCTTCTGGAAGCTGTGTATGAGCTACATCTAACAGAAAGGGGAGTATGATGACATTATGACTAGGATTAAAAGGATCATTTGTATTTTACAAATAAAAATGCTTCAGTGAGTTTCACATTAGCTCAGA
>NW_007744984.1:5486-5781 GCF_000696425.1 Galeopterus variegatus
TCTGTGTGTCTGTCAGACAGAATCTGCCCAGGCGGCCTGCATGCTCCCTTCTCGGGCAGAGGAGCCTGGTGAAAACACCTCTGCTTGAATTGCACTTTGTGTTTGGTATCTGCTGGGAATTGAGGAGACATACCATAGATATTGCCCAGCCTGGTGCTTATGTTGCTCATTTACAAAACTGGGATCATCTGAGGCTTCCTCACCTTTCAGCTTTCTGTTTAATGGCACAAAAGAAAAAAAAGAAAATAGAAAGCCTTTATTCAGAATTCCCAGGCTCACACCAAACTGAGTTGTT
>NW_007744984.1:7818-8422 GCF_000696425.1 Galeopterus variegatus
CAGGTGGGCAGAGAGGCAGGGAGGGGAGGACGGCACCCACGGCTGCTCCAACAGGCTGATCAAAAAGAGCTGTGCCAGATCCAGGGTCCCACGACACCTCCAAAGCAACTTATGGACCAGAGGCCCTCACAAATGCCACCAGAGGCCTGCTCCTGGGCTATTTAGCAAAGCAGGTCTCTTGAAGGTCTAATTCTAGCTCATTATCTCCCACACTTCCCCAGGCACCAAAGGCACTAAGGGAGGTTAAATATCAGGGTCTGTTGTTGCAGGTAACATTCAATAGCTTTTTGTTCTGCCAGAAGATTTTTGGGATGTGGGAAAGAATGTCGGTGTACCTCATTACTCCCAAGTGGCCCTTTGGCTGGACTTGTCACCTATTCTAATGTCAAAAGCCAAGCAGAGAGGAGAAGAAGTGAGGCTAGCATGTCTACTGTGTGCAAGGCTGTTAGACACTCTACGTACATTTCTTCATGGAGCTGTCATAATCCCCTCAATTTGTAGAGGAGGAATTGAAGGCTGAGAAACATCATCTAGCTGGCTAGCTATGAGTAAATGTCAGAGTTCAGATTTTTTAACCCAGGATTTTTTACTCCCAAAGTCCATG
>NW_007744984.1:10294-10644 GCF_000696425.1 Galeopterus variegatus
ACAACATGCTGTACCCCATAAAAATAAAAAACAAACAAAAAAACTTAAAAAGAACAAGAAATGCTCACAGCATTAGGTTTCCCCTGGATCTGCTTTTCAAAGTGGATGTCCCAACTATGGACTGGCAAGTATGAGATATCCTTACAATACAGTGGCACTTTAATGACATCACTATCATTCCCTTTTATCTGTTTGTGGATTAGACTCTTGAAACTTTCAGTGTTAAGCTACCCTGGAGTTGGCCGGTGACTCAGTGACTTCTTGTATTGGGGAGAGGATTTCTAATGCTAAAAGGGTTTCTAATGTGAAAGGTCACATGGCTCCTGATTCAGTCCCCCTAAACTCCTCAA
>NW_007744984.1:12721-13244 GCF_000696425.1 Galeopterus variegatus
CAGACCCCAAAATATATGCCCAGTTTTTTCATGTGAAGACAACAGAAAGATATTCTTAAATCTGCAAGGCTCGAGAAATAGGCATTAATGTGCTATTCTTGTAATAAATGTTTTAGATGTCCTCTAGCCAACCAATAAATTAATCACTATTAGTAAATGGATAATTTTGGTTTAAAAGGACAAATGGTGAACAATGAAATCTATTAATATAGCATAAAACCCATAACTTTGCTATAGATATAGTTTGAAAATGTACTGAAAGTATCAAACGTAATATAGAATTATATTCTACAGAAAAATAGTAATTTAATAAAAACAAACTGGTCTAAAACCCCATATTCTATTAATAAAGCCTGGGATGTGGGGGAAGATGTTGAATTAAAGCAATTCTTATCTTATATGGTGTACACAAAGGGTACCACATCATGGTTTCACTCTGAGAGTTACAGAAAATACATGTGTAGTAGTATCTTTATGGCTTAAAATTAAACTCTTATTAGATTTAAAATAGCATATGACTTCC
>NW_007744984.1:15307-15515 GCF_000696425.1 Galeopterus variegatus
ATCTAAGTAAACTCATCAGAAAACCTCATCGATCTAAGTAAACTCATCAGGGCAAGCTCATTGATCCAAGTAAGCTCATCAGACCAAGCTCATCCATCTAAATAAACTCAGGAGACCAAGCTAATTGAGCGAAGTTAACTCATCACCACAAACCCCATTGATCTAAATATACTCATAAGACCAAACTCATCGATCGAAGTAAACTCAT
>NW_007744985.1:0-15515 GCF_000696425.1 Galeopterus variegatus
GTTGCCGGACACGGAAAAAGACAAAAAGGAAAAAAAAAATGACTTCATCAAGTAAAATTTCATTACGGACTTTAAGAGAGTCCAAAAGACAGTCAGATAATATGATTGCTCTAAGCAGTCTTTGATGGTTGGTTGATATAGCAAATAAGAATCTATTTATGTAATTACTCATGTATTAAAACGTGGAAATTCATAGAGAATAATCCTGGGTCTAAAAATGTTAAAAATTGGATTGCAGTCTGAAAAAAGAAAAGGAGCTTCCCTGGCACTATGGCTGAACTGTGTCACTCCAAACCTAGACAGCTTTAAGTTTTTTGGATGTTTTTCTTCCCCCTTATAAAAACTGCCAAGACACAAGACTTCACAGGTTCAGCTTGCAGAAATTAAACTTCCAGAGCAATCTGTATTACAGTAATTGAAAAGGAAAGAATTGAGTTGACCTATATTTTTAAAACA
This sequence comes from Galeopterus variegatus, assembly GCF_000696425.1. Taxonomy (NCBI): domain Eukaryota; kingdom Metazoa; phylum Chordata; class Mammalia; order Dermoptera; family Cynocephalidae; genus Galeopterus; species Galeopterus variegatus. Next base: position 457 of record NW_007744985.1, read on the forward strand.
GGGCAATAATCAAAAGTGTATTTACTGAATTTCCCTGAACTCCAGTGTAAACCAATAAAACTTTTATGATTCTGTTAATCACGGTTGCAATCAATGTTTCTCTAGTTTTGTCCATCTTTGTTCTTAGGAAATGATTGCTAGTGCCTTCTGAAATGTTTGTTAGTGTTTTTCAGGGTAGTCAAGAAACAAAGGGAGACCCAAGGACTTTAACAGACTGAAAGACAGCCAGTAACTAATCAGCCCATTGTGGGAGAAAATCCAAGAGACCCATTCACAGTGGCATTGCTTTACCTATTCTTTGGAATAACTGGAGTTCATCCTGTAATGTTTACTTATAAAGATTTAAGTGGAGAGTTTTCCATTTTTCCACCCTGTGTTTCTTTTGTATTGGCCTTTAGCTTTAGGCTGGGGGAACTTTTGAGTAACTCACCCTAGATAGCTTCCTAAATGGCTTATTTGGTGGCTCTTGGAACACTACAGCTATATCTGAAGAGAAATAAAAACCTGAGTAAAGTGGTAGCACCAGCCTCTACTGCACAGTGACTCTGCTGTGGCCTCCAGCCTCCTGAAAAATCATAACCAAACGTTTTCTAACATTTGATCATTCACCAAGTAGCTTGTTCCTCTGGTATAGCACACTTGTCTGATCCTGACTGATGAGGTTTTCAGAGTAAAAAATTATTTTAATTATAACATATTTTGCTATGTCAGTAGAAATAAAACCAGATTATCAAATAATGAAAATAATAATTGTGATGCCATAAAATACTTCCATGCAAATTCTTATCCTCACTTTTCAGAACTGAGATGTAGAGAGGTTGCAAAATAACTTATTTGACATTATACAACTATTAATTAGCAGAATCAGAATTCAAGCCTGAGAGCAGTCTTTTGAATAAAACAGACCAAATCAAACAAAATGAATTAAAACTTTGATCTGTCAGAGTAAGCAGTTGTATAGCAATGTCTACATATGTATTGCATAGGATACAGAAGACTTCAGTTGAATGGAGTTGTTTTTTTTTTTTCCTTTTTGTCTTTTTTCGTGTCCGGCAACGGATCGCAACCCTCAGTGTCGCGCCCGTACTGGACCAGGACCGGCAACGGGATCGCAACCCTCGGTGCCGCGCCGGCACCTCGCTCAGCCAGTGAGCGGGAACCGGTCTGTATGTGGGATCCGAACCCTCGGACGGGAGCGCCGCCGCGCTTCCCAAGCCGCGCACTGTAGCAGTGCGCCACCGGGCCGGCCCTGGAGTTTTGTTTTTAGGGCAGTAGTTTGGTTTTTTGTTTGATTGTTTTCGTTGCTTGTTTTTAATATGTAGTACAGATGCCGCTGTCTATTGCTGGGGTTAACAATTTCCTTCAGTTCAGGCAGGTGCCAGCAAAGAAACTAAGCAGTACACATTTGGTGACCTAAAAAAGGAAGGTAAGAACAAAGGAGTGGGAAGAAAAAATAAATACTATGGAGAAAAGAGAGATGATTAAGTGAAGGAGGTAAAGACTAATTATCAGTTCTTCTCAAAACGTAGGATGATGATCTATTTTTCTTTTGAGTTTTTAGAAGACCCGAATAAAGACACAAAACTATATGTAGGAAATAGAGACATCTTTGTTAAAAATCCACTTGCTTTTGACTCCCTAAGGTGACTGAACTTTTCAGGAGTACTCATAATCTACCAATTGGTCCTTTAAAAGTTAGCAAACTTTAATTTTTTTCCCCTTTATTCAAGGTCGTTTGGATTCCGTGTAAGATTAGTTCGAAATAATAAGAGATTAATTTGTAAATCAGAATGCCACTTTATTATTTCACAGTAGGGAAAAAGGATCCTGGCTTTTCATTATTAGAAATTAATTGGAGAAATATTTTCAAATGTGGTATCTGCTGCCTCCATAATATAAAGAGGTACTACTCCAAGTGCTGTGAGTGGTAGGTGGTTGCAAGGTGCAACAACTTGCCCATTACCTTAGAGATCCACAGAACATTATACCCCTAAAAACTTCGTAGGATCATTTCCTATTCTCTAACACATGGATGTTTTACTAGGACATCTAGAATGCTTGAACTTCCTGCTTTTCAGGTCCAGTGAGCACACTGGCCATCAATATAGTTGGGTAGTGATAACCCCTGGCATACAGTAACATCACAACTACTAAGTTTCTTACATATGGAATGGGATGAGGTACAGATGGAAAGGGAAGTATTAGGCCATGACAAGCTTAGGTGAGCCTGTCAATTCAAGGCACAATAAGAAAACCCCATGACCTCCATGGAAGCATTTGAGGAGACCCCCATGTTCTTCAGCCACAAGACAGGCATTACTGAAAATCAGGCCTAGATCTAACTCTAAGGACGAGCTATGAAGGACACTAGAGTTTGACAAGTATCCTATGTCAAAGCCAGTCCCCTAATAGGAAGAAAAGTGGGACGCTGAGCGAATCAACATGATTATTTTGAATCTCAAATTCTTCTGAACCCTGCGCCAGCAGAAGCAGCACCATTCTTCTGGCTAGAAAGAACAGCCTCCCCTTGCCTGGAGGCTCTGCAAAATGGGGTATTTAATATTAGGATAGTGTATTTAAAATCCGGACTAGTCTGGAATATTCAGGATGGTCACCAGACCTGATAACCTCTGACTATAGAGTCTTCACTTACTTATTGAAGACAATTAATTGATTGGCTTAATTGTCCCCTCAAAAACTAAATAAATATATTCAACATGATCCCCACAAAGTAGAAATGTTAACTTCCTGCAGAAATGTTAACTATAGGATAAAAATAACTGTGAAAAAAGTATCAATAAGCTTGTGGCTATAACAGAGCACAGGATACATATAAGAATCAGCTGCATTATACAAGGGTACTTTAAAAGGTCATGGATAAATAGAATTAAAGGATAGTATGAATCATTCCATGAACTTTTTGAAGTACCCTTGTATTTTGTTATATAGAATTTACAAGCAAAGAGGGAATCTTTTTACATCTTTATTGAATAGTGTACTATCCAGTGTTAGCTTTCAAATATTTGTTAATGGATTTTTAAAAAACTGGAGAACAGGCAACCATCTGTCTTAGGTGACTTAGGCACTGACTAACTTAATGGCAAGTTTCATTCTCAGAAAGCTCTGCCTTTAATGAGATAAGAGAAGCTCAGAAAATGCTACTTCTGCATCTGCTGTATTTCAAATGTCTTTAGTTTAAAGTAATCTTTATGCCATTATGTTGGGTTGTGGATCCCTTCATTTGGTACTGCATGCAACTAAAACTCAACCTCTATGAGGAAGTGCTGCTCGGCTGGTGCTACTGTCTCTGGACCCTGAGCTCTAGAAATGAGGCATCAGCTTGCTGGTGTCTTTAGGGAGGTTGCTGCACAATAAAGCTGCTGTTGTAAATATTAGGAAAATTGCAAACTGGATCCTACTGATACTATGGGAAAGAACTGCAGCTGCCAGAGTGAAGCAGTATTGCAGAAGTGATACTCACAGGAACCACAAGCTCACAGAAAGCTCACGAGCAGCAGACAGGAAGGAGCTAGCCTTTTCTTCCTCCTCAAGCCTTGCAGTATGTTGATGGAGCCTAAAAGGGAAGCAGCTGGCAAAGCAGAAATTGTTTAGCAGAGTCCCAGCTCCAGCATCATTAGACAAGTACAGAAGGGTGGGTTTACAGCTCAAAGACAATAACAGCATCAACTTATTAGAAATGCATATTCTCAGGCCCCATACCAGACCTGTGGAATCTGAAGCTCAAAAAGAGTGGAGCCCAGCAATTCTGTGTTAATAAGCCCTCTGGGTGATTCTGGTGCACAGTGAAGCTTGAGAACCTTCAAACTAGCACATCGGGCTTCCTGACTGCTGATATTCAAACCTGCCAATGATTGGTTCTTTAAGAATGAGAAGGTGCTGCTTTTCACAATCTAGTCATGTTTCAAGATTCCCCCTACATTTCTAGGCAGTTGCGATTGTTAGAAGCTACAGACAAATTCAAATTATATAAAACCATAGTTTCTTTGTGGATTAAAAAGGAATGATACCCCTTACGTAGGGTTTTGATTTTTTTGTTGTTGTTATAAACAGAAATCGATTTAAGAGAGCAACAAAATATGAAAACTGAATATAATTCAATGCTGTAATAGAAAACATAGTGAGACACTGAATCATTTAATTTCTGTAATTATTTTGGTATTAAGTGGTATTTAAAAGTAACTGATTGCTAGTAACTATAATTTATGAGTATTTATATATTTAATAAATTATGTATATAAATTATATTATAAATAACTAGTTAGCATTATTTTCAGACACCTAAGCCAGTTTTTCTCCTTTAATTTCTCTCCCTGCAGGCATTAGCGTCAAATGTTTTCTGCGGAAGGAAATTTAACTCTCAGCCTAAGTATATAAACACACTCAAACACAGATCTAAATAGACACAATAAAATGTGTCTTTTCTCCTTCCCGACCACATATTCCAATCCTTCCATATCTACTCCATGATTTTGAGCAATGAGACCTAATGGCTTGAATTCATAAACTGGGTGTTAAAGAGCTGAGTTAAGGATAGAGCCTATTAATTCATTCACTAAATATTACTGAATTCCTATTCATAATTATGCTGTATGCCCTGCTCTAAGCACTAGGCATACATCAGTGAACAAAGTTTCTACATCTGTAGCTTATATTCACATGTGTAAGATACAAACAATAAAATGAGTAATATGTAAGGTGGGGATGTGTTATTTTAAAAAATACATAGTGCAGAGATAAAGAGAATGGCAGGTTTTCTTGATTATACATTCATTTCTGTATGCACAGCACCTAGCACTCAATAAATTTTTGCTGAATGAATAAACAAATCTATGACACTATGGTAGCTTCTATTTCTTTGGTAACAGTGATAATATTGTAGCTAATGAAATTTATCTAAATGCACTGGGTCTGATTTCTAACAAGTAAGAGTAGTAGCATTAAAGACTAGAACAATGAAAATAAAACATAAATTTCTGGCATCTGAGCAAGTTGGAGTAAAGGCAGAACAAGAAGGACAAATAATATAATAGAACCAAAAGGAAGTTACTAGCAGTTCTGTGCCCATGTACTTGGTTCTTGAGATATGGCTGAAAGAAATTAGTAGTCTTTTAGCGGTTCTGTTTACACAAACGACTAGTTAGGATGTCAGTAACCATACCCAAGGAAGGTCCTGAACTAATCTTTTGCTGAGGAAAACGGAAGCTGTCTGTGGAGACATCTCACTATTGGGAAAATAGAACAAGGATCAGAAAATGAAAAATTCCTTTTCACCCATCCTAGAAAACCTACAATAAACCTGAGTTTATCTTCAGGACAAATTTTAAAAGAAACCGTGCTATTAAACTTGAAAACAGAGAAAGTATCTTACATTCTGTTAGTATCTCTGAAAAACACATCAGAAAAACTTACCCTTTGTTGATACCCAAAATGCATTTCTTGGGCTAGCAATTCCTAGCACTGGGGAAGGAAGTATTGCAGAGTGAGGGGACCCTTACATCATCCACATTGTCTTCTATTTTCCATTTACCCCTATACACATGCTCACAATAGAACATCAGATTTATAATTGGCAAATATATGGGAAAATGTCATCCCATTCACTACTATGAAATGTGGTTTAAAATCACACATTTTTACCAGTTAAAAGGATACTTTACCTTTTGTAGTATGTAAAAATCAGAAGTGCTTAAGGAACTAGACAACTTCACAAACTCAAAGAAGGGAGGAGTCAATATGTGAATTTAAGTAGCACCCAAAAAAGCATCCAGGCACAAGAATGCCTGAGAAGAATATTTTTTAGAAGAGAATGAAAAGTTCCTTTTTTTAAGATTAGGGGGGGAAAGGATCATGAAATTTTACTCTTGAAGCACAGGGATGTTTTGTCTTCTTTTGTAGGAAGGGAGAAAAAGATGAAAAACATTTTGAGTTTTCAAAAAGGCTAAATTTTCAAAACTCACCCTGTGTAATTTTTTCCTCATAACACAGTATTTTAGAAAAATAAAATAATAATAAATCACTACCTAGGTAATAAATCCTATGCCAGTCATAAGATTCTAGATGGGGAACTCACTGGCAACAGGTAGATAAAAAGACGTTTGAAAATATACTAGATTTTAGTTCACATCCACAAGCCCTGGATGAGTGAGTATAAGTCTTTGATACAGATTCTGACTGGATTTACATAGAATGTTCCAATTAAGTCTAAGGAAAAGGATCAAAAGGTATATGAAAAGGCAGTGGACAGTAGTTAAGGATTAGTGAGAAAATATCAAATCAATTTTTTAAATTTTATAAAAGATGGCTAAAATCAGACAGCCTAGGTGTTAACCCTGAGTTTATCACACACTAGCTGTTTGACACTACACAAGCTATTAAGCATTTTTATGCCCTCAGTTTCATCACCTCTAAAATGGTAACAGCCCCTCTTGGGATTATGGTAAAGCTTAAATATGTCTAATTCTTATAAAAATATTTAGCATAATATCTGGAATATAGTAGGTATTCAATATACATTAGGTAGTATTTTAATATTGTTATATTGCTAAATCCAGTTAATGGGGGTATTTTTAAATATAAAGAAAAGGGAGTGGGAAGACATGCTTATCTCATCTAGAACATTAATCAAGATTTTCGAACCTAACTTAAACATAACTTAGACCTCTCTACCTACCACTTAGAACTCAGGCTCAATATCTACACAATGGAATACTACTCTGCTATAAAAAAGAATGAAATACTACCATTCACAGCAACATGGATGGACTTAGAGAAAATTATGTTAAGTGAAATAAGCCAGGCACATAAAGAGAAATACCACATTCTCACTTATTTATGGGAGGTAAAAATAAATAAATAAATAAATATACAAACAAACAAATGGGGGCGGGGGGGGGAAGAAGACCCAATAATCACTACAATTCCTTAAATTTGTTAAGACAAGTGAACAGATATGATGTTGATGGGGGGGGGAGGAAAGAGGAATTGGTAAAGGGACATGAAAATCAACTACATTGTATATTAATAAAGTAAAAACAAACAAACAAAAGAACTCAAGCTCAAGCTTCTTGGGGGAGAGGTGAGAAGAAAGTTGTTTTTTAAAACTAAGCTCTTTAAACTTAAGTGGTGCCAGAAAATGTCACAAATGACTTACCAGCATAAAAATATACCTAATCTTTCCATATATAAGGTTTAATTTATGAAATAATCAAAATCAAATGTGTGAGCTGTTTTCAATCCTTATATTTTGCCCCTTTGTATCTCCAAATTTAATCAGCAACCAATATCTATTCATTTATGGTCAAGTCTAGGTAAAGATTTTAAGAGTTGACTTTTATTGTTTTTAGGAAGCATTTGTCTGCCCCATTATAACATTTCTTGTCAGAAACAGAATTTATGGTGGCGAAGTCCAACATCCTATCAGACAAAAGGCTACCTATATAGTTTCTGTAGAAACAAGCTTCTGGAACTATTTCAAAATGTAACCAAAAAGACAATGCATTGGTATAGAGATATACTTGGAGATATATTTCTACATTAATAAAATAAAGCATAATATGCTTTATAAATTAATGTCAAGCCTGAGTCAGACACAGAAGTGTGGAAAGTCTGAATTCTGTACACACATAATCAACAGTCTGTGGAAACTCTGGGAACCAAACCTAGCATAGTTAAAAGGTGACACATTCTTTAAGAAGCACTGATCCAGGAAATGAGTGGGTCACAAAGCACACTAGTAAAAGGTCCACAAACTTGTTTTATGAATGAAGATTATAAGGTGTGCTGGCTAACGGTGCAACTCCCTTATGAGCATGTTATAATTTCTCATTCATTCTTCAGTTTTTATCATGGTGATGGATAGATATGACAGAATTCTTACAGGAAAAAAATAATCAGGTCAGCCATAAGAATGTTGTTCCACACCATCTCCTAATTATTTTTAATCTGTTTCTTTCTATGTTTATCTGTATTCCAAGAGCCGATCTTCCCACCTACCCCTCCCCACCAAAAAAAGAAAAAGAAATGGTAGACAAGAAAACACAAACTAATCAATTTTATTCACACTATTCATGAAAAGCAATTACATTTTTACTTAAAATCATTAACACATAGAACAACAGAAATCTTAAAAGTAATATATCTGATTAGAAACATAATACAAGAAAAGATGTGAAAATTAAAAATAGCATACTTTAGTGATTACATTTATACTGTATTTTCTACTTGTTTATAGCAGCATCTGTAAGATTCTCCTATTTATTTGTTCATAGTTAACTAGCAGCGAAAATTTTTTAAATTACATAAATTCAGTAGATGTTTCCCTCCAATGTTTCATTCATACAGAATTTATCACATTAACCAAAAAGAACCAATTCTATTTCCTGAACAAAATGATGCAAAAAGATTTCATCAGTCACCACAAAAAAAAAAAAAAGAAAGAAAGAAAGAAAGGAGGGAGGAAGGAAGCTGGAAAAAATTTGCATGCAGTTACCAGAAAATAAATTCTCAACAACCTTGACCAATTATGGGTGGATTTTGTGGAGTCTTGTATGTGTGTGTGTGTGTGTATTAGTGAATAAATGCTGTGTTAACTTTATTTTCTGAATTTATTCTGCAGTTGAAAAATATGTGGAAGTTTCCAGGGGGCCTGTCAGAGCCCGGAGAAGATATCGGTGTGTATCTTACATATTTTTAAATAGCTTGAAACTGTTGAGGAAATTCATGTGTTTACTTTCTTGCCTTACAGCTAAGAATAAGGGTTTAAATTTTTCTAATTGGTTCAGACTAAGTCAGAAAATTTCAGAGATTACTTCAGGGCTGATATAAAGTTAGCAGCAAAATTTCTAACATTACAACTTATTCCATTAGTATAAATAATACCATTAGAAACATACCACCTATTCTCCTGTTTAGGACTGCTTGTAGATTAATTTGTATGAAAATCAGAAGCTTTGGATATATCTTGGTAAAGTTTAGCATTAAGGGTTATTTTGGATATGACTAAAAATTGTTATTGGAATTAAACTATGAAAAAACACAAATTCTTGATCATTCCATCACAGAATGATGAATAGTAACTTTTAAATGAATGTTGAAATAAGTACAATCATGTCAATTATAGAGCAATGGTGATGTAATTCTTCTCTTCATGAAAATTTTACCTACCATTTATTTTGAATGTCAGGAAGCCAAAACACAGTAAAATGTCATATGAAAAGTCTCAAATGAGAAATAACCTCTAAAACAACCTCCTGAGCTCAATATTCAAGAAATATGAAATAAGCTAAGAATTCTTCACATCACTGAATTTTCCTGCCTATTCTTTAAACCATTGGATCAAATTCCATCTCCATCCAGATAAATCAATTGATAATTCATTTGATACCAGTGTTACTTCTCCATTACATTTTCCTCAATATGCATGTCCCCTGTTCTCTTTAGCTGACAGTTACATTAAGGCAGTTTCCTAAATTATCTTTAACTACTTTATTTAAAAATGTGTATGTACTTGAAACTTGATCTTTTAAAAATGTTACACAGATCAAAATCCCTCTTCACATTATAAAATTAATTTCTAACAATCCATGAATAAACTGATTGCCATAAGATAAGCAAATCTTGGTTTTAGGTACCTATAGACCTTTTGCTTAGATTCTGCTAGGTCTTCTGTTGACAAGAAAGGGTGGTAGTGGTGCAAGTACTGAAAGAGGCCATTTATTCTGCAACACCTAATTATCTAACAGTGTCCCTATGTGACATGTGAGAGCACGTGAAATAGTTAAGCTTGAGTTTTGCATCCTTACTCAGTCCATAATGGGCAAAAAGCAGTCTGCAGAAGGTTTGTGTAGCTTCCTCTCCTGAGTCTTGCCTTCTCAAATGAATTGATTTTTTTCATTTGAACTTTTATGGATCCTCTGAATTTCAGATACACTTCTATTTAAATATAAATGAAGAAACACATTTCCAAAACAAATATGTATAATTTTAGGTTTAAATAAGAAGGCACTTCAAAGCATTCATGGAAAAATGGAATTAGAAGGTAATATGAATTTTTCCATGAACTCTTCGAAGTACCCTCATATACTACAGAACCCTTCTTTAAGTCCAGATAATTAAAATTTCATTCCTTTTTAAAAAGTATTTTTATTTGTAGTTGTTACAACAACCCACCTATCCAGAGATCATATATATGCCTCAGTCGTGGAATTAAGAAAAAAAGCAGCAGTTGGCACTCACATTTTCTAGGCATAGTATAAATTAAAGCTTTGCCATAGAACTGATGAAACCCCGAAAGCAGCTAGAAATAATAACTGACAGTAGAGGTCTGAAAGGCTGTTTGTATGAGGGCATTTCTCTTTCATAACACAATACAAAGTAATGGATATTCTTAATCATGAAGCTAAATCATCCAAGAATTATTTAAATTATTTGCTTTATACCCTGTATTTAGGAAAGTATGAGTAATACTGAAGTATGTAATATACTTCAGGAATACTGCCGTCACAATTGGTCAAACGTTTATATCGGCTCTTAAATAGGAAACACTAGTTAACTGGGAAACACATTTGTTTGAAATCTTTCATTCTTTGATAATATTAGGTAAATGGAATATTATTATCCATAGTGTTTTTGAAAAATTACGAGTCATATACAAAATAGAATGCAATCAAGGGTATAAGTATAATAAAATACCCTAGGAGGTATTACTCTAAAGAATATCTATCTACAAAGTTAAAATGGACAAACTGCCTTACTAAAAAATCTCATTACCATGGACAGGAAGAGAATCTCCTGCATTAGTCTGATCAGAGATCATCAGTGCAGCAGGGTCAGAGGGAAACACCAGAAAAACCCATTCTGAAAATTTTTCCTATTATTTTATTTTATTTCAACCTAATCCTATTATTAAATATTATGAAATAGAAATAACAAATATAAACTCCATTTCATTATTGTCCTGTAACTAAACAAAACAATATTTAAACATATCTCTTAGTCAGCAAAAATAAAAAACCTCTTAGTTTTTCCTATGTTCTTCATACCTATAAAACAGTAAATGGTATTTGTTTAGCTTATAGAATATTAAAATAATAAAGGTACAACAGAATAAAGCACTTTATCTTGATAAAAAATTTAAATTCATGTTGAAATCCTTGGGGAAGAGATTTCCATCTTGAGGTGGAAGGGATCTCCCATACACTGGATATAAAAGCACTTTATTCGCCTATTCAATTTTCAGTCTAGTCAGTGATATGCTGATTCAAGTTAAACTGATCAAAACTAGCACTGATTCAAGTTAAACTGATCAAAACCAGCCAGCACTGATTTTCAATCAACTGCTGATAGAGCAGGGCAGATTCATGCACTAGCCATGTCTTGTGCTTCCATGACATTCAAACAGCCTAGACTCATAAGCCCAATGCTGAACTCTCGATTAGTGGTACCAAGAGCTAAAGAGGACATCCATGGTTATTTTTCAAAGCATTTAAGGAATAAAAATAAACACTTTTAAATTTTATGTAATGTCCCTTAACTGTTGTTTAAGACTAGTGCCACAATCTTTAATAATAAATTTAATAACAAACATATTTGGTATACCAGATTTAAACTTATTTTTCTTATTAAGGAAAGTTTCTCTTTTCTTAACCTAGATTCTTCTATTATGCTTTCAGTTTAAAAAGTAATTTCTAACCATGTTTTACCTCTGGGAAAAAATCTCATTTATAAGGAAAGTCAGCATGTAATTGAAAAATGGAAAATACATGCCTTATATTTTAGAACACTTTACTCTTCCTGTGTATCTTTCCAGAGCTGTTTCTTAGAGGAAGAAATAAGAGCATGTCCAGGGAACTGATTAGACATTCCAGTCAAAGCACACTGAATTGAGATATTCTTCTGTGACTTTCCTATTTTTCACCAGTAGGATTACTGAGAAGGCAAATATTACTTACTATTTGACAAATAAGAAACAATGGAGGCATTAAAGAGTATTTGAACAAAAATCTTTGTGGCAACTGTGAAGCTTCTCAGCAAAGTGGTCAAGGAAGGAAGCTTTTTAAAGAGCTTCTCATAAATACTTTAGAAGACAATGACAGAGCATCATAAAATTAGGAAAAGTCCATTTAGGGGGGTCCATCTGAATTTTTAGAAAAGACAGTCACAAAAATGTGTTAAAGGCAATAAAAATCTAGCCACAGAAATTGCATTTAATTGAAAAATCAACCTTATAAAATGTGAAAGACCTTGTTGTATTATAAAATGTTATATATTCCAAGTTTTTTAAAAAAACTTTTGATAAAACAACTACAGTATTTTGATGTTGAAAGGAATGAATCCAAGTTCTTTGGAATCTTACTTCAAGAAACAAAGGAAATGCCAACAATTACTATCGTGGGATTTCACTGACAGCATAACAAAATGGTTATAAAGGAATCTGCTCTATAACCTGAAGTTTTAACAGTCCCACCCAAGATCACCAGGAGAGATTAAAATCATTTCATAGTTCAGTATATCCTACAGCTCTACAGACTTTTGTAAGGAAGAACAGATCACTTCTTTTCAATGTTGATATATATATATATATATATATTTAGACAGTTTTGATGGATGACCAGGAACAGGATAATAATGAAGAAACATATCAGAATATTAACTGCAGCTTTACTACATATGTTTTAACTTTTGCAGCCTGTATTTTTACTTTTTGGAAATAGAGCAGGAAGAGGTTAAAACAATTGACCCCAAAAATGTACAGGTGGATAAGCATCCAAATAGCAGCCAAAGAAATATTCAATATTTTTAAAACTTCTTAAATTGGGATTTGGATGTCCAGAAGGCAAAGACTTTGTATTGAAAACTTTACTTTCTTTAGGGTAAAGTTTTGTTTTTGATACTTTAGATAATGCTACTTTAACTGAAAATCGTTGAAGTTTCTAAAAATGTGATCCTTGTTGATTTGTACATCTCTCTTTTATGTAGGAGACACAGCAGTTCGAGAAGTTTTTGAAGAAACTGGTATAAAATCAGAATTCAGGTCCCTCCTTAGTATTCGGCAACAGCACACCAATCCTGGGGCTTTTGGAAAGTCAGATATGTATATCATCTGCCGCTTAAAGCCATATTCATTCACCATAAATCCTTGCCAGCATGAATGCTTAAGATGTGAGTGGATGGATCTCAATGACCTAGTTAAGACTGAAAATACAACTACTATAACCAGCAGAGTTGCTAGGCTGCTGCTATATGGGTACCGAGAAGGGTTTGACAAGATCGATCTGACCATGGAAGAACTTCCAGCAGTTTACACAGGACTGTTTTATAAACTCTATCACAAGGAACTGCCAGAGATTTACAAAACTGTGACAGGAATGGATTAAATTCACATTTATGTGTTTAAGTAAATTGTGCATGTAGATTAATGTATGCCATCTTATAGGAAGTAGTAAACATTTGGGATTGATTGAATATCTGACTCTAATTTTCTATGAAGAAAATCTGTAAATGTGCACATTTTAAAAGCCTTTTTTTAAATAAAGCAAATGTATGAAAAAAGATTGTTGCACTAGGGAAGCTTCACTGAATAATAGTAGATGCTATATAAAAGGGGGAGTCTATATATTTTCCGAGAATTTTTGTTGTTTTTCTTTATGAGGCAATGGTTAAATATTTTACTGTTAGCTAAAAAGTTATTTGACCAATTATCCAAACTGAGCTGTACACATTTATTTTCTTTTTCTCTCATTAACAAATTTCTAAAATATACTTCTTTCATATGAAATGAGATTAAACGCTGCCATTAAAATCAGCTCTTAGCAGACATTGGAAGAAAAAGTATAGCTTTCTGCCCAGGTCCTGTTTTGGATCCAAGTTTATACTGCCCAGTTCGTTTCAGTGCCACATACCAACTGGAGTATTTCCTTGACCGGTAGGTATTGTAGTTATTAGATTCCAATCGTTCAAAAAAGAAACACTCGTCTGTAACACATTTCTGAAAAATAAAGAAAGAATTACTTATTATTATACTTCTCATGTTAAATATTTATGATAATACAATGCCTATTCTGCTCAACAGGCAGCAGTTGTCTTGGGTTCAGCAGGACAATGAAACTAACAAGACTAAATAGGCCAAAATGTGACACAGACTAGCTCTGTAGAAGGATGCAGGCTAGAAACACAACGTATCAGCAGGACAGGACAGCATCAAACATGTCTCTTTGGTAAGTGGAGTCCAGGGACCATTCTCCAGCCCCTGCAACAGACAGCGTGGTAAACAGGTGTTAAGCAGCAAGACCACACAAATGATACTAGAACCACAATGGTTCAGACTTGGAACATCCCATGAACACAGCTTTCAGGGATCCCCACAAGGAGCGACACACCCAGTATCAAGAAGCACACTATACCTAGGCTTCTAAAGAAGAAGCCCAAACCTATGGCCTGCAGTAGGTATTTATGGTCCATCCACACTCCTTCCAGTCTCAAGATAGGTTACCAATCAGGGGTCATTATTATTTTTATGAGTATTCTAGTGAAGCTGTACTACAATATTCCCATAAAGAAGGAGGTTTGTTAATACTTTACTCAAAGAAACAGAATTAATTCCCTAAGTTATAACAAATTTTTTCTAGTGGCTAAAGTTGTTTCTAAGACATAAAGAGAATGGTTTATTGTATAGAAAATAGCTAATGGTATATATAATGCCAAAAAAATTATATTGAAACATTATATTACATGTAATTAGCAATCTCAAAACACTAATAGACAATGAAGAATAAGCAATGTAGACAGTGATTTTTGGCAGTCTCCTTGTGGAAAGGGAATAGACTCTGTCTTTCTATTTCAATTCAACTGTTTATCAGAAAAAAAAATTATTAATCTTTTTCTACTAAAAAAAAAATAGCTGGCTTTCAAATAGTTGGACCTGGAAATGATATTCCAAGTAATGAAGTCTAATAGGCTGCAACATTATTAAGGTAAATGTTCAAAAATCAACTTCACAGGGTAGCACTGATGATACTAATTAATCTCAGTGGGGGGGGGGG
>NW_007744986.1:0-3052 GCF_000696425.1 Galeopterus variegatus
AGAAAACACCAGGGTGATCAGCCCAAAGCATTTATGAGGGGAACTTACATCCAGAGGGCTTCGGCAGCATCCTGATGGACTCTGAGTACTATTTCAAAGTACTATTTCAAAGGCAAAATAGGCCACCGAGAGAGTTCATTTTAATTTCTCCTAACAAGTCCGGCTGGTTAGCTCAGTTGGTTGTAGCGCAACCTTGTAACACAAGGTCAACGGTTCAGATCTCCATTCCAGGCAGCTCCTCCCCACAAAAAACACAAACAAAAAAGATGAACTTCAGCACATTAAAATGTAAAGAGTTTATTTGAGCAAACAGTGATTCATGAATTGGGTACCACAATATAGGGGCTCGGGGCTCCACTGACAAGGCACAAGGGGGAATCCTTTATAAGGCGTGGGCGGAAGCAAGACGAAGAAAATATTTGGTTGGTTAAAGTGAAGCCAGTACCTCTTTAGAGGTTAGTTGGTGGCTTCTGGCTGGTTGAGCTTAAGTTTAGTTTTACTGTTTATACTGAGTTGGGTTTCAATTTGCTTTCGTAGGGAACTAAGCGCTGGGGCTATCTCTGCCTAACGGCCTCCCAGTTAATTTTTTTCAGCATCATGGAGATATCTCTTGGCCCAAACCGCCATGATTGTGACCCTTACCTCATCCTTGGTTAGTGTCCCAGAGGTAAATCCCAAAGGCGTTGTCTCTGCCCTAACACTCCCACTCCCTCCGTTTCTGCTTTGCTCTTTCTCTTCCTTCCATGCTGCTTTTCTCTTTCCTTTGAAAGTTTTTAATTGCAATTTCTGGAACTCTCTTTCTGTCCTGAAGAGACCCCGACCCCTCCCATTTTCTCAGTCTCTTCATGGAACTCTTTCTTTCCTTTAGGAATTATTTGGTGGTAGAAACAGCAAACAACTCAAGGGGTACATGTACTGTAAGGATGGAAGGAAGACTGAAGGGATGACCCCATCTGTCCAGTCTGCGTTGGCCTTGAAGCCAGGCTGACCCTCCTGCCCTCCGACCGCCGAAGCCTGGGTGGGCGCATCCCACAAAAACAAGGAGCCAACGCCCACCTGTTACTCTGGGTGGTTGTTCAGGAACATCTCAGCTTTCCACATCTCAAAATGTCTTTATTATTTTTGGTCCTTTGCTTTTTCTTGTGAATTTCATAATCATGTTGTCAAGTTTTATGAAAAACTCTGTCGGATTTTTGATTGGAATTGCATTGAATTTTTATATTCATTTAAGGAGAATTGACATCTATATAGCGTTGTCTTCCCATGCGTGAATATGAATATCTCTCTATTCATTTATGTCCCTCAGAAAGTTGTCTCATGTTCTCCATATGGCATGGCAGACTCTGCTGTCTCCCTATTTTTAGTGGAAACTTATTTTTTAAATTAAAATTTTCAGTTGTTCCAGTGGCTATTGTTTGTATATAGCATTTAGTAAATTATATTTCTTCTATTGATTATTACTACCAATATAAAAGTACCACAAACTTTTTATTTGGATCTTAAACCTAGCAATCTTAGTGAGTTCTGTTATTAATTCTTATAGTTTACAGATTTTCCTGAAATTTCTATGTCGGTAGTCATATTATCTGCTGGAAATGCACACAGGGGCAGCCAGAAATGAAAGGGGTCACAGAACACAGCAAATACACCTGGGAACAGAGCCTCTTTTTGAAAAAATGGTGGTTTTGTCAAACTGTAAGAAGATTCACAAAGATCCTCAGATAGTTCATAAAAATTTGTTTGCAAGCCCAAGGGGCTGTGGGACAGCTTGGGTGAGGCCACTGAGAACAGGGCTGTCCAGCCAGGCCTCGGGGTGGGATCTGGTGCCCACGGCACAGCACAAGCTGGTTCCTCAGCATGTAGTGGGGGCAGGGCAGGGCAGAGACAGAGCCGCTCAGGTGGCAGTTGATCTGACTTTGTCCTATTTGACCTTTCAACAACCTAGACGAAGACACAGAATGCTCGTTTGATCTCTACCAGGGCTGGACGGACAGTCCCAGCGAGGTCTGCATTCTGGATGCACAGCAAACCCGCCCTCCCAGCAGCTGAGCCCAGTCAAGGATACCAGGGCACACCCACCTGACACCGGTCACACCGCACCTGCTCTCAGTTGTGAGGCCATTTTTTATAGGCCACTTACAGCCTGGAGCAGGTCATGGAGAGATGAAGAGGCCAGGACCAGGGGGCCTGGTTGAGGGGGCTCCCTGGGAAGGGTGAGGCCCAGGCATGGCCAGGTGAAGAGCCTGGGGACACCAGCAAGGTCACAGGGATGAGAGCAAGCTCCCAGAGATGGGGTCCTCGTAAGGGGGTGAAGTGGACCCAAGTTAACCCAGTGGCCCCTGAAGTGTCAAGGCCACCCTCGGGAAGTCCAGGATGGAGTGGAGGGCCCCCTTATCGGGGTGGGAAGTCTGGCTCCTCACCCCAGGACTGTTGAGAGAAACCGCAGCCAGATCTCTCAGAAAGATGAGTAAACTTGGATCAGAAGTGGCCTTTCCAGACCTCAGGAGGGCCTGGGCTGGGGCTGTCCTGAGCTCAGAAGTTCACTGCCTTCCCTGGGAAGGAGAGAAGAGTTCACTGCTTTCCTGCTGAGAGGAGACGTTCCAGAGACCTGCTGCTGGGGAACCACTGACCTGCAACAGCAGCTGTGCTGGCCCACGGGGACCGCCAGGGCAGAGCGCAGCCTTTGCCTGCCCAGCAGGTCAGTCAGGGATGCCCCTTCTCTGCAGGGGGCCCTTGGGAGGGCCACAGGCCATGTGGGGTAGGGGTGCACACACCAGAAACCTGCCATCTCCCTGCTTCCCCACCCCTCACCATGGTCCAATCCTATGGGCTGTGCTCCTGGACACACAGTGTCCCCTTCTGGTCCCAAGTAGCCTCTCAGTGGGGGCTTTGAAAGTGTTCTTCCGGGCCGGCCCGGTGGTGCACTGGAGAGTGCGCCGCTTGGGAGTGCAGTGGCACTCCCGCTGAGGGTTCGGATCCCATGTGGAGACCGGTTCCCGCTCACTGGCTGAGCGCGGTGCAGGCGCAACACTGAGGGTTGCGATCCCGTTAC
>NW_007744986.1:4017-9586 GCF_000696425.1 Galeopterus variegatus
TCTTGACCATGACTCTTCCCTGTTTGGACTACTCAGAGGCACTACGAAGCCCCCAGGATAGAACCCAACCCCTCTGACATGGTGCGTGAGCCCTCAGGCCGGGCACGGGGCTTCTTCAGTCTCCTCCGAGCCTCCAGCCCTCCACCGTCCCGTGTGCTCACTCCCACGTGTGGCTCCCTGCCTCTGGCCATGGAGAGTGTAGTCAGTTTTTGACAGCTTCGCCCGATGCAGCATTTTCTCGTTTGGTCTAAGTTTCTCTGTCCTTCTGTATTTACAACGTCATATACCTTTAGTTTTTATTTTAGAGAGGGTTGAGGACAGAACAGAGATAAACTCTGCACGTGACCCACAATGTTTAACCAAAAGTCCCCTGATTACACCCTTCCTGGCAACGGAAGTGAGAGGCCAAAGGCCGTGCATCTTGGAGAGGGTGAATCACGTTGTCAGCCGCACACCCGAAAAGTGTACTGATTTACTGACAAATGCGTAGGAGGGTTGGCATTATTTTACGAGGGCTATTTTTATTTCATAGGGTAAAAGAAACTTCTTTTCGAGGCAAGGTGTGATGATGCCAGAGTATTTTAGCTGGTTGCTTCATCACGGAACTCCGGGATGAGACTGCAGCCCCCGAGGTAGCGATTCACGCAGCCTTCCTGAGAGTGGACATTCCAGGCAGACGCTGGGTGCACACCTACCGTGCAGACTGTTTGGAAGGCGGTTTTGAGGGGGCCAGTGATCTGCAGGAAGGCTTCACAAAAACTGAAAACAGAATCAGCCTGAGAAGGATTTCAGCTGCTGTTGAAGTTCCTGGCGTGTTGGGCAGAACAGTGGTGAGAAAGTGAACAGGACTGAAAAGAACCCCCTGAACCCCCCCGAAGTAGATGAAACCAACTGTGCTTTAGCCAGGGAGGGCCGTGGAAGATGCCATCCCTGCACCGTCCCGTGCCTTAGGTTTGCTCGGTGAAGCGCGGTTTGCAAGTCAGTAAAAAAGACAAAAAAAAAAAAAGAAAGTGTTCTTCCAACAGGGGGATGGAGAACAGAGGGTGCCTCCCACGGGCTTTCCGCACCAGGCAGCACGCTTCCCAAGGTGGGTGCTTGAAATGCCCTGCAGTCCCCTGCCACACTGGGCCTGAAGCCCCCGGGAGTTGGCTTCCAGTCAAGAGCCAGCTGAGGAGGAACCTGCTAGCCCTCTCCCAGGCACTGCTAAAAACAGCCGGCCTCAGAAAGGGAAGCAAGGCCCCCGGCCACCTTTGGCCAGTCTGACAGGCCGAGCTGCTTGCACTCTGCACCAGGAGGCCTGTGGCCTGAGGGTGGCCACCAGAGCCTGTCCATCACCAGGCCACTCCTCATCTCATCCATGGGGATGACCACCGCTCCAAGCCTGGCCCTACTACTCCCAGTCCCCTTGTCCACAAGTCCCTCCTGCCACTCTGCCCAGGTCCTGGAGCCCCCACCTAACGGCCCCAGAGGGAAATCCCCAACCCTGCAGGTAGGAACGTGTGACCACCATTCTGGGGCAAACGCCTGGGCTGGGGCTGCACGCAGGCTCGAAGACTGCCTCTGTTTATTAGCTCAGAGTTGCATTTCATGCTACTTTAAGAACTATCAATATCTAAAAACAGATTTCACACCCAAACCTAACCTTTAGGCAGGTTGACCGCTGTGCCTGTATGGACAGCACCGCTGCAGGGTCTCAGAGGACAAGCCCCTGCACAGGGGGACTGAATGCCTGCAGACCCTCAGGCATCCCACTGGGGATGAGGAGAACAAGCCTAAGGAAGGCCCAGGCCACAGCAGCCCAGACAGCCCCTCACCAGCACCCCCAGAAAAGGGGCTGCACTGCCCACAGCAGCGGCCCAGCCGAGAACAGCACTCCGCTCACATCAAGCCCGAACAGTGTATTTGTCTCAGTGGCCATCAGAGCAGCACGTGGTAATGCACACAGTGTGTCTGGAGTCGGGCTCCCTGGCGCTCGCGCAGGCAGCGGCTGCCCCTCCCGCCCCATCACGGTAGGTCCATCCCGTCCTTCTGGCCACCTGGCGCCCTTAGCTCTCACACCCCAATTCCCCATCTGGGAGCCTGGTGCTAGGACAGGGTGGCCAGGGCTTCGTCCGGGGTCCCAGAGACCCCTCAACACAAGT
This sequence comes from Galeopterus variegatus, assembly GCF_000696425.1. Lineage (NCBI taxonomy): Eukaryota > Metazoa > Chordata > Mammalia > Dermoptera > Cynocephalidae > Galeopterus > Galeopterus variegatus. Next base: position 6,159 of record NW_007744986.1, read on the forward strand.
CCTTGGAGCCTCGGGCTATTCCAGAACCACAGTGCCGCCCACCGCCTCCAGGGCCGCCTTGATCTTCTCAGCCTCAGCTTTGGCGACGTTGGCTCTGATTTCCTGGGGCAGGGACTCCACCAGCTTCTTTGCCTGCCAGAGAGCAAAGCCAAAACCTCAGGGGCCCTGGGTCCCCCCGGCCAAACCCGGCACTGAAGGGCACCGCGGAGAGCAGCGGGCGGCCCACCTGCACGAGGTTGATGCCCTGCACGAAGCTCTTGACCTCCTTGATCAGCTTCACTTTGTCCACAGGCTTCGCCTCTGTCAGGCGGACGGTGAAGTGTGTCCGTTCTTTTCGTTTGGGGATATCTTCCTCTTCCGCAGCCTTGGGGAGCAGGAAAGAAAGGGGTGGCAAGGTGAGAAACGACAGGGCGCAGCAGACACCGCCACTGCTGGGCTGCCCCGTCCTGGAGCTGAGAGTGACACGCAGGCACAGACCAGGCAGAGTCCCAGCCTCAGATGGCCCCAGCAAAGCCTGCAGTTGGAGGCCAGGTTGCCCAACTAATCAATCTCTTAACTAATCAGTGCTTCTTACCCCTTATCCACTAATTAGAACTCAGACTTGGGCCTGTCACCCAGAAATGCTTCAATCTTTGCAAAGACTGTTCTAAAGCGTGCCTCACACTCTTCTTCCAACACGCTACTTCCCTTATTCCTTAAAAAGTTGTAACTTATTGAGGGGCCGGCCCGGTGGCGCACTGCTATAGTGCGCTGCTTGGGATGCGCGGCGGCGCTCCCGCCGAGGGTTCAGATCCCACATATGGACCGGTTCCCGCTCACTGGCTGAGCGAGGCACGGGAGCAACGCCAAGGGTTGCGATCCCGTTGCCAGTCCCGGTCCGGTACGGGGGCGACACTGAGGGTTGCGATCCGTTGCCGGACACGGAAAAAGACAAAAAGGAAACAAAAAAAAAGTTGTAACTTATTGAGACAAGAGACAACAACACAGAAAGTGCTTTGAGATAAAGAAATGTTACAGAGAAGTGGGGCCTCTCCAGGTCTCAGCCAAGCCCAAGCATATGTACCACGGACAAACTGACAACCACCTTAAGTCCACCCTCACCAAGTGACTGTGAGACAGAGGAGCGTGACATTCTCTTGATGTGAGACGTGAAAACACAGCATCCCCCATGGGTAGGGCCCTGTGTCCCAACAATTGGGGCATCCTGGTTTGGGCCCACCGCTGCTTATAAATGGCGCCTCCCTCAAAAGTATTCCGGTTCGGGCCGGCCCATGGCTCACTCAGGAGAGTGCGGTGTTGATAACACCAAGGCCACGGATCCCTATATAGCGATGGCCTGTGGCTCACTTGGGAGAGTGTGGTGCTGACAACACCAAGTCAAAGGTTAAGATTCCCTTACCAGTCATCTTTTAAAAAATAAAAAAGGGGCCGAGCCCGTGGCGCACTCGGGAGGGTGTGGCGCTGGGAGCGTGGCAGCACTCCCGCCGCGGGTTCAGATCCTATATAGGGATGACTGGTATGCTCACAGCGCTCACTGGCTGAGCGCGGTGTGGCCGGTCTCAAAAAGGACAAATAAATAAATAAATAAATAATAAATAATAAATAATAAAAAAGTATTCCAGTTCAGACAGCGCGTTACAGGGTAATCCTATCGGAGCAGTCATGCTATCTACTCTTACCCAAAATACACAGTCTGAATCTAACCAGCCTTTAAAACTACCTCCAGTTCTCAGGGGGTAGAAGCGGGAAGATGCCCCATGGAAGCACCACACATCCGGAATGGGGACCTCTCTAGGACCTGACCTGGTTTCCTGAGCAGGGGAAGGGGCTGAGGGTAGGAATTCCGATGAAAAAGGCTTAAGGGATCCACCGACCCGATGCAAAGTGTGACTGTAGGGCTGTGGGTTTCCTCGCAGAGACCCGTGGAGATGCCCATTACCGCCCCCGCCCACTTCCTCCCCCAGCCCGTTCCAGCCCCCTCCCACGCTCTAGCCTGGTGGCCCTTGTGCTGTGATTTCATCTGCCGGGAACTCCTTGCTGTCCTCAACCCCTTCAAGCCTTCCCTCGAATCACCTACTCACTGAGGTCTTCCTAGAACTGTTCCCCGTCCTAAGCTTATTTCATACTTAACAATACTCCGCTATTTAACACAACCCCTTCCTTTTTTCTCTTCTCTTTTGGCTTATCCTCTGTTTCTCTCCATTAGAAATCCTTGGCAGGATGGGGGTCCCGGGGTGCTGCAAGAACCCCCACAGGGGGAAGCATGCACAGACATGCAGGCTGCAGAGACTAATGGCAGCTGCAGGAACAGAGACAAGGGACGAGAGAAATGCAACCACATGATGTGAGGGCAAAGGTGAGCCTCCTTCCACCCAGGACCCCAGCTGAGCTCACCTCAGGGGCTGCAGCAGCAGGGACAGCACCAGGCACTGCACCAGGCACCATGCTGCCCATTGGCATGAGCCCCACATCCTGGATCTTCAGCGTTTTCTGCAGGGACAGAGAAGAATGGTTTCAGCAGCTGCTTGTCACACCCAAAACACACCAAAGGGCAAGACCAGCGCAGTCCTTGCATCTGTGGAAGCACTTTTGACAACTTACCAAATTCCCCAAATGCACCAGGAACAGGACATAGTGGCCCCCAGTCCTCACTCCCAGCCCCTGGTCTGTACCAGCCTCTCACAATACCTTCAGGAGCTCGTTGAGGTCAGAGATCTCCAGGAGCGTGAGGCTGGCAATGTCCTGCACCAGCTGCTGGATCTTGGGGGGGTACTCTTTGGGGGCATTATCCAGGGGTGCACCGGCGAGGGCCTCGCCCATTCGATGTCTGCTGCTCCTCATCTGTCGCGCTACACAGACACGCGGCACCTGCTGCCTACCCCCCGCCATCCAAACAGAGTCGTGAGCCCTGGAGGGGGTGTGCACAGAGACCAGGGGACAGGACAGAGACTGGGGGACAGGTGGGTGCCCTGAGCTCAGATCGATGATCACTAGATGGGAAATCACCGGTCTCCTTAGTCCCCGCCGAGGGTTCTTGGACCTTAAGGGGTCCCCAAGGATAAGGGGACTTCCGAATTACTTTCAATCCTTCAAAGAGCACTAGAAGCCCACGGGGTTGTCTGCAGTAACGCTACCCAAAGCGGCAAGCTCTGGTTTGGATGAGCTACACCGACCCAGCGCGGGTAAAACGGCTACTTGGGTGCAGTTCGCTGCACGAAGCCTTCCACATCGTGGGGCCCCCAGCCACAAGGGCCGGATCCACTCACGGGACTTTGCTGCGGAGGAAACTGAGGTCCGGAGGGAGGCAGGGACTCGTCCAAGGTCAACCGGGCCGACCCCGGCACTCCCCGCGGCACGCGCGGGAAGGGGATGCGCACGGGGCGGCCCGGCCCCTCCACGCCCCCGACGGGGCCCGCTGAGCGGGGCCT
>NW_007744986.1:10586-11510 GCF_000696425.1 Galeopterus variegatus
GGGCCGCCGGCAGCATCGGTGCGCGGGCGGGAAGGTCACACGCGGGTCCCCTGGAGCAGGAGACGCTCTAGCCGCGGGGCTGCCGGGAATTCGAGCTGGGGAGGGACGCTCTAGCTGCTAGGCCGCGGAGCATACGAGCTGAAGAGGGACGCTCTAGCCGCCAAGGCCGCAAGAATACGAGCTGGGGAGAGACGCTCTAGCCGCACTTCCCACTTGCCTCCTCTCGCCTCTGAGTCACCCACAATGCGCCGCGCCGGCGCAGGAGTGGGCAGCGTGGCGCCGCCCTCAGATGCTCTTTTCCACGGTTCCCGAGGGCGCGGCGAGGGCTCGGCCGGGCCCTGTCCAAACAGCTGTCGGCGCCCGTTCCCCTGCTGAAGCCGCGACCACCGCAGGCCGCCCTCGGCGCAGCCCGCCTGGAGGCCACAGCTGAGGACGGCGACGCCCTGTCAGTGCCCGGTCTGCCTGTCAGGTCGCCCGCGCCAGGTCCCGCCCCTCCTCACCCCGGGGCTCCCCTCCCGATGAAGAACAGCCGAGCCGGTCGGCATGTCGGCTCCGGGCGGGAAGTGTGTCGCCTCGGGGAGGCAGTGGCAGGGGCGGATGGAGACGGCCCAACTGCAGCGAGCTAGGCCGGTGGAGGGGCCGCATCCTCAGCTGCCCCCTCGCCCCCTCTGAACACACACTGATACCTTTTGAATTGCATTTTATTATCGGCGGGGGATGACGGATGAGAAGCAGAGAAGCTAGAGACGCCTGAAGCCTCCACCCTCAGCTCTAGAGAGGACCCTGCAGGGGGAGCCTGGGGAGCCGTGCCTGGACACAATAGTGCGATGGCAGGGCACAGGGTGTGACGGGGCTGAGGGTCCCCACTCCAGCCACCCTTCCCAAGACTTGACACAAGGGGCTGGGGGCTTCCCCTGGAAGCTA
>NW_007744986.1:11739-13582 GCF_000696425.1 Galeopterus variegatus
CGGATGGAGACGGCCCAACTGCAGCGAGCTAGGCCGGTGGAGGGGCCGCATCCTCAGCTGCTCCCTCGCCCCCTCTGAACACACACTGATACCTTTTGAATTGCATTTTATTATCGGCGGGGGAGAGATGACGGATGAGAAGCAGAGAAGCTAGAGACGCCTGAAGCCTCCACCCTCAGCTCTAGAGAGGACCCTGCAGGGGGAGCCTGGGGAGCCGTGCCTGGACACCATAGTGCGATGGCAGGGCACAGGCTGTGACGGGGCCGAGGGTCCCCACTCCAGCCACCCTTCCCAAGACTTGACACAAGGGGCTGGGGGCTTCCCCTGGAAGCTCTTTCCCTCCCACCCTTCCTCCCCAAGGCCCAGCCCTGGGGAAAGAAGTCAGGGACCACAGCAGGGAGCGTAGGAGCCAGCGGGCTGAGGACAGAAAGGGAGGAAGGCTCAGAGAGAAGGCCACCCCCTACTCGCACAGAGAAGGAACACTACAGGGCAGTGAGAGGGAGGCAGAGGGAGGGATGCCAGCTAATTAAGAGATGGAGGCGGTTTTGGATGAACTGTAGTGTTACTCTGGACGGTGAGCTTGCGGCTCGGGGTCAGTCAAACGAGATGAGCTGGGCTTCACTGCCCTGTGCTGTTGGCCCCTGCACGGGTGTCTGCTGGGCCACAGGGGGCTGCTGCTGGGGAGGGCCACCAGAGGGTGCCATCTGCGTGGGAGGAAAGCAGATCCAGGCCACTGGCCTTCCCTTCCCAGGCCTCAGTGTCCCTCTTCCCACCCACGAGGAAGGCTTTTGTCCAGAACACACTTCATCCCAGTGGAGCGTGCACACTCACAAGAGTTGGTAGTCAAGTGTCTGCTGAGGGGTGCTCCTGTGACCTTTGGCTTCTAGTATATCCGTGGGTTTTACCATCTACAGATGTGGATGTGTGTGTGTCTGCCTTTAAAACTCGTCTGTCCTAATTCTGTGTCCTGAGAAGCAGGCCCCAAGTATACATCTGTCTCCCAGGGGAGCTAGTGTACAGGATGGCCTACTGGGGTCGGGGACTCATGAGGCCCAAGGCTGCTCAGTGATGCCACTGGGAGGTAGGCCCAGGAATGGCTCACCTGCTGGTACATGGGCTGCTGTCCCGCGAGGTAGGGCTGCTGGGGTGGCAGAGATGCGTCTTGGCTGGGGAGAGTGGTCATGAGATTCTGTGGAGTAAAATGAAGCCCGATACTGAGAAAGCAGCTCTGTGATCAGACAGATGGGGGTTGGAGAGAGCAGAAGCAAACACCGGAAAAGCCCAGAGAGAAAGAAGGTGTAAGCCTGCCAGTGCCCACTGGCCTCACCAAAGGACCCTCGACCCTGTCAACTTCCTCCCCCCCCCTGCCCCCCCCCCCTGGGGCCCAGCAGTGCCTCATGTGGCCTCCTCACCTGCATGTTGTAAGGCTGGTAGCCCATGGAGACCGACTGGCTCCCCATGTAGCCCACGGTGCCAGACTGTGGAGGCTGGGGGATGGCCGGGAGGCTCTGTGGGGCCTGGGAGGCCACATTCTGTGGAGAGAAGGGGTGCCATGGGAGAAGGGGCTAGGGATGGCAGTGGGCAAGAGGGGCACAGCCTCACATGCCTACCTGGTAGCCTGGTGTGGGAGTGGGCTGGTAGGACGAGTACGCAGGGCTGGCAGTGGGCCCAGCCTGGGGGGCTGCCTGTGCCCCAGTGGCCCCCGCTGGGTACATGTAGGCGCTCACCATGCTGGGATCTGTGACAAACAAGACAGATGAGAGGGCTCAGCTAAGGGGTGGGGAATTGGGGGAGAGGGCGTCCTTGTCCGAGCTGTCTTTTTCATTGTGACTTTTTTTTTTTT
>NW_007744986.1:14551-15514 GCF_000696425.1 Galeopterus variegatus
GCGGGAGCGCCGCCACACTCCCAAGCGGTGCACTATCCAGTGCGCCACCGGGCCGGCCCCTTCATTGTGACTTTTGAAACCAACTCAAGTCTCACATTCTCAAAACAGGGACACAAACAAGCAAAAATGGGAGGAGGAGCCTGAAATGGAATGGACTGGAAGAAATGAACCAGACTGCATTTGAAATGAGTTGACAGTCACACTGGAGGGACCAGTTCTGAACCCAACATCAGCTCCACAGCCTCAGGCTACAAACGGGAGCTACAAGCATCAAACCCTAGTTAGCAGGCATCTCTTCCACAGTGGTCTGAGTTAGCATTCCCACAACTAATTTTTATATGTTCCAGGAACAAGCAAGTAAATGCACAGAGGACAAGCACTGGAACTGGAGATATTGGAGTAAACTCATGATTTGTGCCACATCTATAAATGTGCATGTTCACACATGCACACATCTACACGTGTCTCTACATACATACATGCTTCTTAGCTGTCTGCTGACAAGCCAGCACCTAGATCTTGGCTTTTAGACACCCTCTCCACTAAAAAGAACCAGGGCTCTCTGGAGAAATGGCTGATACCAGGGCTGAGAATATACAGGTCAAGCACAGAGTATCTAACTGTACCAGAAAATAAGGAGCATCCAAAAAACAATGGGCCATGTCAAAGGACACAGGAGCCAGCTGACGGGGCTCCCATGGGCCATACCTGGGACAATTTGAGCATTAAAATAAACACTGACAGTGAATTAACCTCATGAACAAGATAAGAGCCCACAAGTCCATCTTGATATAGATGACTAATAGGGGGAGGAAAATCTCCTCCTTCCCCTGGAAAGACGAGGGCAGAATCAGGAAAGCATCATTTGGCAAACATCATAATAAGGTCAGGCAAAATTTAGCAAAAAAATGCTAAAGCTAGTGTGCGAGCGTTTGAGGAGTACGTCTTTCCCAGAAGACACTC
>NW_007744987.1:0-1234 GCF_000696425.1 Galeopterus variegatus
AAGCAAAGGGAAAGAGAGAGCAACAACTACAGTGAAATAAACTGACAAAGAGCGAAAAAAAAGAATCATGTCACTGCTGTGTGTATGTTACATAATTTAGTGGCAGGAGAATGGTTAGAAGTGAGACCCATAAGATTTAACACGTTACTGATCAGGGACTAGCCTCTATCCTGAACGTTATTCAGAATCCCAACATGCTGCTCTAATCAGACAATCTCCTGGGGTCTTTTCACTGAGTCAGATTGGAAAAGCCTCATCAGGTTCCACTGAGTTTCCTCAGGACACTGATCCTGGTAATCAAGACAGAGAGAGTGTTTTACATCTGGTGTGTGTGAGAATGTTTTCTCCTGGTATAACAGAACTTTCTTATTTTGGAGATGTCAGAGCTCGGAACAGAAAGGACATTGTTAGGAGGGAGGGAGAGACGGAGGCAGGAGGGAGGTTTCGGTGAATAAAATTGAACACAATAATAAAAGACGACACGGTTGAGGATATTTTAANTTTGTTTATTAAAACACACAAACTAACAACTATTTTAAGAATTATTAATAATATGGACTTCGGTCTATTGGCAAATAAAAAATATATAAATAACCATTGCCTTAGTAAGTTTTGTATGTGTATGAACCAGTTCTCCAGTTATTCAATTAAATCTAATTTAGGTGTTGTTCTGATGGTGCTTTATATTTTGATTGAACCTGACATCACCTTGTTGAGATCGAGGAAGATTATCTTAGAAACTCTGGTTGGCTTGTTCCAATCAGAACAGAACCAAAGAAGATGAAATTCCATGGTGCACACAACTATAGCGCTTCACAAGTGTTCCAACAGGTCCTTCCTGATGGCTGTCCCTATAGACCTCGGTCATGTCTACCCAGCCCCCACAAGTGCCATCACCTACAGCTCATAGCACACCAAGTTTTTCCATTGAGAGCTTTCCTGCAAATCGCAGGTGAGGGAGGGGATGTCATGGACGTTTGAGCAGCACAAGGTCAGATCTACATCAGTATCCCATTTTGATCTATCCTCAATTATCAGATTGTCTACAAGTGTTCATTTGTATTCCCCATGTGGCTCCTTGTAGAGAGGACAGCAGGAAGGTCCTGAACATTGATGGGCAAGAAAGTCTCATCAGTGTCTCCCAAGTGTCTGCAGCAGGCACAGCCTGAGCCTCACCTGAGCTGCAGACAAAGCAACTCAGTCCTGGAGACTAGAACACAGAGACCACATCCAC
>NW_007744987.1:2339-5582 GCF_000696425.1 Galeopterus variegatus
GTCCTGTGCGTCCCTGCAGGGAGGTTTGTGTCTGGGCTCACACTGACTTCCTCACACTGTGTCTCTCGCACAGTAATACACGGCCGTGTCCTCTGTCTTCAGGCTGCTGATCTGTAGATACGCTGTGCTGACAGAGGTGTCCGTGGAGAAGACAAATCGTCCTGTGAATCCCTCAGCGTATGTTGGCTTTCCAGTGTCTGTGTTAATCCAACACATCAACTGAAGGCCCTTCCTTGGTTCCTGTCGCACCCAGGTCACGCCATAGCTGGTAAAGGTGTATCCAGAAGCCTTGCAGGAGACCTTCACAGACTCTCCAGGCTTCTTCACCTCAGCCCCAGACTGCACCAGCTGGACCTGGGAGTGGGCACTTGTGGAGAAGACACAGGGAAGATGGGGACCCTGCAGTGGCCTCAGAAACCTCCTCAGCCCCGGATGACAGGGGCTCCTTACCTGAGGCAGCTGCCGGCAAAAAGAGAAGCCTCCAGCCCCACTCCATGATGAGTGGAATTCTGGGTCATTGGTTCTGTGTGACCAATGGGACAGTGCCCGTGATGAATGTGTTGAGAGGGAACCTGAGCTTTCTACTCTGTGGGGCCCAGTGATTTTCATGTGTGTCCGGCTCCTTAACACCCGCTGGTCCACACCCGCTGGTCCGGGTCAGGTATGAATAACCCGATGCCCTAGAGGACCCCTGCACCTGGATGGCTGAGCTGCCCTCTCATGTTTGGTGCCTGGAGTCCTACTTGCTAATAGTTAGTGACCCTTCCCCAATGGATCTGGCCTTGCAAAGTTCCTGGGTACAGATGAACCCATTCCTGGACCCCAGCTAGTGGCTGTTATCTTTCCTGCGACCTCACATTGAAATGGGATAAAAGCTTCATCTAAAGGTCTAATGTTGAATGTTCCCAGAGTGTCACTGCTTTGTCTGGGGCCAGGCTCAGTGACTTCACCCTGCACCATCACATACAGAGTCTCACACACTCCACTTCTCTGATCTTTGAATTCAATTTTCCAAGTCCATTGCCTCAGAAATGGACATTATCTCTGACACTTTAATGCCAACTTCATGTTTCCAACAGTTTTATTATTTTTTCTCATTAAATTGAGTAAAATTGAGGTGAAGATTACATATTAATAACTACAACCATCTAGTATTTTTAAATTTCTTCCCTCATATAAAGTGAAAATAAATGAACAAGTCCAGATTAATTCTTCTGCATATGGATGTCCAGTTTTCCCAGCACCATTTATTGAAGAGGCAGTCTTTTCCCCAGTGTTCGTTCTTGTGGTCTTTGTCAAACATCAGTTGGCTGTAAGTGTGTGGGATGCTTCCCAGGTGTTCTATTCTGTTCCAGTGGTTCGAGTGTATGTTTTTATGCCAGTACAATGCTGTTTTGTTTACAGTAGCTTTGAAGCTGGGTTGTGTTACGCATTTGTCATTATTAATTAATTAATGTTTTCCTCGGGATTTCTTTGGCTATTGGGGCCTCTTGTTATTCGACGTGAACTTTAGGTTTGCTTTTCCTATTTCTGTGGAGAACGTCATTGGTATTTGGATGTGGATTGCATTGGATCTGCAGACTGCTTTGAGTAGTGTGGACATATTCACAATGTTAATTCTTCCTACCAAGAGCATGGAGTGTCTTTCCACCTTTTTGTGTCTTTAATTTCTATCAGTGGTGTTTTATAGTTCATATTATAGCAATCTTTCAACTTCTGGTGATACTGATTCCCAGATTTGTGTGTGTGTGTGTGTGTGTGTGTGTCTATTGTAAATGAGCTTATTTTCTTGACTTCATTTTCTGCTAGGTTTTCATTGAAGTATAACAATGCTACTTATATTGGGATGTTGATTTTGTATCCTGAAATATTACTGAAATTGTTAATCTGTTCTAAGTGTTTTTTAGAGTTTTTAGTTTTCTAGACATAATATCCTAAAATTATTAAAAAACATAAAAGAAACACTTCAGGAAATAGGAGCAAAGACTTTATGAATAAGACCCCCAAATCACAAGCAACACAAGAAAATATTAAAAAATGGGACTATATCAAACTAAAATTCTTCTGCACAAAAAATGAAACAATCAACAGAGTGGAAAGGCAACCTATGGAATGGGAGAAAATAATTCCAAACTATACATTTGAGGAGGGTTTAATATACAGTATATAAAAGGAAGTGAGACAATTTCAAAATAAAGAAAAATAAATGATCCAAGTACTGGGCAAAGGAATGAAATAGATATTTTTCTTTTCTTTTTCTATTTCTTTTTTGGGGGGAGTAATAGCAAAAATTTTTTATTGAATTTTAAGTGTTTTCTTGGCTTTCCTCCAACTCTATTTCTTTCTTCAGAACAGAACAAGAACACTGCAGCTCCACGACCTCCCCAAAGTTCATTTTTTCTTCCCTCTGTATAGAGTGGGCCAAGTTTGTTTCCTGGGAAAGCCTCTTTTCTACTTATTTTCACATATTTTAATTTTAATTTTTATGCATATTCGTGTGGTACAATGATGACCATCACAACTTGTGCACAATAAGTGATGGTCTGATCATCACTACCAGCATGTCCATTACCACAAATTGTGATTATTCCCATTACCACAAATTGTGATTACTCCCCACGTCCCCCATTCTCTTAATCACCTACGTCCATCCTTCTGCCATCTCCATTTCGCCACTGCACTTTGTACCCCTAGGTATGTTCTCTCCCTCTGCAAGTCCAATGCACCACTGTGGTCTGCCTTTCCTTCCTTTTTTCTCTCTTAGTTCCCACTTATGGGTGAAGATATGCAGTATTTCTATCCCTCTGTGCTTGGCTTATTTCACTCAACATAAGTTTCTCCAGGCTCATCTATGTTGATGCAAATAGCAGAATTTCATTCTTTTTTATGGCAGAGTAGTATTCCACTGTGTATTTATGCCACATTTTNGCAGAATTTCATTCTTTTTTATGGCAGAGTAGTATTCCACTGTGTATTTATGCCACATTTTCCTTATCTAATCAAATAGATATTTTTCAAAGAAAGACATACAAATGGCAAACAAGTACAAGATAAAATGCTCAACACTACTAATCATCAGGGAAATGCAGATTAAAACCACATTGAGATATCACCTCACCCTGGTCGGACTGACTATAATCAAACATATGGAGAATGACAAATGTTGATGAAGGTGTGGAGAGAAGGGAAACCTCCTGCACTATTGCAGGGACTATAAATTAGTACAACCACTATGGAAACACG
>NW_007744987.1:6311-11879 GCF_000696425.1 Galeopterus variegatus
CACCTCACCCTGGTCGGACTGACTATAATCAAACATATGGAGAATGACAAATGTTGATGAAGGTGTGGAGAGAAGGGAAACCTCCTACACTGTTGCAGGGACTATAAATTAGTACAACCACTATGGAAACACTATGGAGGTTTCTCAATCAAATACAGACAGAACTACCTTAGGATCCAGCATCCTACACAAAGGGATGGAAATCATCATGTCGAAGGGACACCTGCACTCCCATGTTCATCACAGCTCTGCTAACATTAGCCACAATGTGGAACTAACATAAATGTCCATCAATGGAGATTGAATAAGGAAAATGTGGTATATATTACACGATAGAATACTACACTGCCATAAAACAAAATGAAATTCTCCCATTTGCAACAACATGGATGAGATTTAAGGAACTTATGTTGAGTGAAATAAGCAAAGCACAGAGGGATAAATACCATATGTGCTCACTGATGAGTGGGAGCTAAGACAGAAAGAAGGAAGGAAAGAAAGACCACAGTGGTGTGTTGGACTTGCAGAGGAAGAGAACACACCTAGGGAGACAGAGTAAGGTGGGTGAAAGGAGGAGGGAGGGAGGTTGGGAGCAATTGAGTGGGGGACTTGGGTTATAGTTGCAATTTATGACAATGGGCATGATGCCAGTATGGATCTGGCTATCATATCGTGGCATGAGTGGTGACAATCAGCTTTGTGCCCAATGAATATTCATAACCAATAATACAGAAAAGGTAATAATTTATTGCTTTTTTTCACCATTAGTCAGAAAACATTGATATACGAATGTCAGTAAAATTGAATTTGATAGATTAACAACTTTTTCCAGATTCATAGAAGTGGTAAATTGGCAATCACCCAAGTAACCATCTTGTTTCAAAAACAATTAATTTTACTTTCTTATAAGTTAAAAGCCTAAAAGAAATAATAAATTTGTGGCCCTATCCATCTTCAGTATTTGATATTTTCAAACCAGTTGTTGTGACTCAGCAGATTGACCATATGACTTTTCATGATTCCCACGATACAATGATTTCAATTTCTGAACATAGCTGTGCCTGGGGAAGACCTTCCACTGGTCACACCATGCTGCTGGTCACACCAAGCAACGTCCACCTGTGTCCACCAATACACAGAAAGCAGCTAAAATCATCCTGCTGGTCACTGTTGTCCAGGAGTATCCCTGTCCTCCTGCTCCAAGCCCCTATTTCATAGAGAGATTTTTCCACTCTATGTCACTCACTGCTGTGGAATGTGTTTATATGCATGGTCCTCAGATTCCAATTTATCATTTAGTAAATTATAGTATATTTGACAGTATCCTTTTTTTGACCCATTAAAAAATTGAGTTTACAAGGCTAATCACCAACATGCACTAAAGGAGAAATAAGTGCATCCAGAGACAGGTACATCCAGAGACAGCTGAGAGCTACTCACCTGGACCCAAAGCCCCTGGAACCATTAGCTTATAGACGTACTCAAATGCTATTTTAAATGAATTGCTGGAGAAATAGTGTGGGCAATACTAGAGTTAAAAACTCATTGGGGAGTAGATTTAGAGAGGTGCCCACATGGAATCTACTTGACATTTTCGATGACACAGTGAAAGTAGATAAATCAAATATATGAGGTATAGCAAATAAAACCCTTTTTCTTCAGTTATGAGATGAGAAATGCTATTTTTTTCCTGGTTTTGGTTTCTGTAAGGAGCTTATACATCACCACTCTATCCATGCAACAGGAAGAGGCTGAATAAACGAAAAGTAACAACTCTTTTTACATTTCTCAGAGAAGTGAAGTCACTGATAAAGTGAAGATGTAGTCAAGGGATAGTTTTTAATTAATAATCTTAAAATATGTATGACGTTTCTCCTGGATAATGCTTTTTGATAAGTATTTGTTTGTGATATTGTCTTTCTTTTCTGAAACAAAATTTAAGCCACAGATTAAAAAAGGGGGAAATTACCTGAATGGACATTTCTCAAAAGAAGACAAGCAGACAGTCAAAAGGTGTATAAAGTAAATGCTCAACATCACTAATCATCAAAGCACAACATTATATCTTCCCACCCCGGTTAAAATGGCTGTTAACAAGAAGATGAAAAACTGGTAAATGCTGCTGAGGATGCAGAGAAAGGGGAGCTGTTGTACACTGTTAATGGGAATGTAAACTAGTACAGACATTATAAAAACTTTAAGGAGATTCCTCAATAAATACGGTAAACTAAAATTAGAACAACCATAAGACCCAGCAATAACAGAGGAAAGGAAACCAGCACACTAAGAAGACTTCAGCACCCTCATGTTTATTGCAGCATTATTCACAACATCCAAGACATGGAATCAACTGAGGTGTCCATCAACAAGAGGAAGGGATACAGAAAAGATTGTATATACACAAACAGACACTACTTAGCCAGGAAAATAACATCCTGTTATTTGCAGCAACATGGATAAGCTTGGAAATTATTCCATTAAGTAAAATATGTCAGGCATGGAAATATAAATGCTCCATGTTCTTACTCATATATTGAAGCAAAAAGTATAAGTAGAACACAACAGGCCCAGTTACAGGAGTTTTCTTCCAAGGAAGAGAGGATGCAGCCTAAACGTGAGGACAGGCATTTCCAGGATGCTTTCTCTGGTGCAAAGCAGGAGGACTCGGAGGAAACACCCACACTCAGCTTCACTGGGAAAATAGAAAGAACCAGAACAGATATGCAAAAACCCAACCTTAGCTACATCTAAAGAAACTGTCTTCTACTTTACTTGTCAGAACATGAACAGGATGAGGCACTTCCTAATCTCCATGGGGCTGTGGAAATGGAGACAACATTATTTACAACAAAAATGTGTTAAAGGCACTTTAAAATATCTGGATAAATCAATGGATGAGACCTTTTCCAACATGAGTCCAGTCTGACAAGAATGAGAATCAGGGAAAATGAAGACAGAGAGGAATGTGTTAATGAGAATCAGGGAAAATGAAGACAGAGAGGAATGTGTTCCAGTCAAGAGGACAAAAATAATCTCCAGAAAGAAACTCAAGGAAAGTGCAAGTATGTGATTAACCTGAGAGGGAACTTCAAGTAATGGACAGAAAGAGTGTCACTGAAGTCAGGACACTCATGAAAGCACAAAAGAAGAATTTCAACAGAGAGATAAAAGTATAAAAATGTAACAACCATAGGTGATGAAGTTGAAGAATACAATGAATAAATTGAAAGAAATTCAATACAAGGTTTCAGAAATAGTCTAGATTCAGCAAAGGAGAGAATCAGTGAACTGGAAAGAATGTCACTGAAAATTGTTTGACCTGAAAATCAAAATAATAGCATTAAAGTAAAAAATAACAGCAAAGACAGCAGAAGGGCATTATGGCACATCATGAAGTACAACAACACGCATATTATGAGCATGTTAAAAGTAGAAGAGAAAAAAAAAAGTTGAAAGAAACATATTTGAAAAAAATAATTGCCCAAAACTTTTCAAGCCAGGGAAGAAAATAAAAATTCAGATACAGAAAGCCTGAGGTAAACCACATGAGATGACTCAGTAGGGAAAACCTCCCAGACACACCGTAATTGAATTGACAAGTGGAAAAAAATCAGTTTTGAAATTTGCAAAGGAAAAGCAAATGCTTATGTGAAGAGAACCCTATTTGAAGTCAGTGAATTCTTCAAAAGAAACCCTACAGGCAAAAAGGAACATGAAATGAAATGTTCAAAATTCTGATAGAAAAAATAAAGTGACAAGCAAGTATATCACACCCTGTAATCTTGTCTTTAAAAATAAAGGGGTAAATTTATCATCGCTAGAACTTCTCTACAACAGAAACTAAAGGGAGTATGGCAGGCCAAAGAGAGAGGACGGTAATAATTTAAAAAATAATATGAAAATATAAAACTAAATGGTGAAAGCACAGACATTGTCAGATCCAAAACAATCTAATTTGGTAATTGTGGTAAGTAATTCTGTTAAATATTTCACATAAAGTTTAAAAGGCAAAACTATTACAAACAACTACAGCTACAATACTTTACTGAGGGAAACTGTATTAGTCCATTTTTGTGTTGCTATAACAAAAATACTTGAGACTGAGTAATTCATAAGGAAAAGAGGTTCATTTGGCTTATGATTCTGGGACAGCTGCATCTGGCACGGGCCTCAGGCTGCTTCTACTCATGGTGGAAAGTGGGTGGCAGTAAATCAATAAATAAATGCAATGTATATGTGTGTGTATATGTAATGCAAAATTATTTGACCTTTAACAAAAAGTAAATACTGCCATTTGTGACAACATAGGTGAACCTGGATATTAAGTTAAGTGTAATAGTTCAGATGATGAAAGAAAAGTATTGCGTGATCTCACTTACACGTGAAAGCTTCAACAGTCAGACTCATCACAGTGTTTATCAGAGTCCGGTGGAAAAGGATAAAAAGGATGCTGGACAAAGTGTAAACATTTTAGGTATAAATAGGTTCTTGAGATGTAATGGACAACCAGGTCACCACAGCTAACAACGTCATGCTGTAGGCCAGCACATGTGTATTGCTTTCCTTAAACATCATATGAAAAAAATTGTTTTTCAGCTGGTGTTTTCAGACTATTCACATGTATTAGTTATACTAGACCTGGAGTTAGATTAAAACCTAGAAGTTCTCTATTTGTTGAAAATTTTCTTTTCTCCTTTTCTTTTCACCTTTTATACCACCTCTTGTTCTAACTTAACAATTTTAGTATGGCATTCATCTTCCATGCTGACTTATTATTTATATTTCTTTAATAATTATTTTATTGTTTTTTGTAAAGTTTACAATATGCATTTTAAAAATCTTATTCTACCTCAGATAAGATCCTACCCCTTCATGTGTTTTGTAAGGACCTTATAACATCATATTATATATTATAATATATTATTATATTTTATATCTTATATTATAGTTTCAACCTCTCCCTTCTGTCTCTGGCCCTTGTTTTTTTTTCATTATTCTCTATTCCATATTTTATAAACATGTGAGGTTAAACATGTGGTTAATATTGCCTTACACAGCACATGATATTTTAGAGCAGTTACAAATATAAAAATATTATAACCCGTGTTTATATTTCAATTTAAAATTTCTTAATTTAATTTTATAAATTGATATTTCGATATGTGCCCTTTACCATAAAAATGTGTTGCGTCATTTGTAGAAGGTGAATGTGCAGGCAGTAAATTCCCTCAGGATCTTCTTCTCTGACACAGTTTCTGTCGTTCTTGCAGCTGCTCTTAAAATTTAAGTACACCATTCTATCAATTTTTCTGCTTGCATGATTTAAAATCTTGCTGTATCTAGTTTTCCATGTGTTTGTAAGGAAAGCATCCTCTGCTCTCCATAGTCTGCCTTTAAGATTCGCTCTTTGGTTTTGGCTTTTACTGAGTATGTCAATATAGCACAGAAAGTCTGTTACAAAGAAACGTATAAATGCTTTGGCTGAGAAGGAGTGATAGCGAGGTAGGAATGACTCACAGAATGTCAGAAACTCCTGAAAACACATATGCATAAGCTCTGTTTCTACAA
>NW_007744987.1:12525-13677 GCF_000696425.1 Galeopterus variegatus
ATATTAGTCCTTTGTCAGATGTGTATTTTGCAAATATTTTCTCCCACTCTGTTGGCTGTCTTTTAGCTCTGTTAATTGTTTCTTCGATATCTAGTTTTCCATGTGTTTGTAAGGAAAGCATCCTCTGCTCTCCATAGTCTGCCTTTAAGATTCGCTCTTTGGTTTTGGCTTTTACTGAGTATGTCAATATAGCACAGAAAGTCTGTTACAAAGAAACGTATAAATGCTTTGGCTGAGAAGGAGTGATAGCGAGGTAGGAATGACTCACAGAATGTCAGAAACTCCTGAAAACACATATGCATAAGCTCTGTTTCTACAATTCCTCAGGTACATACAAGAAGACTGACAAATTGCACTCATTACAAGAGGATTCGACCAACCTCCCTAAGCATGCCCAGCTGTCTGCGAGTTGAATCAGAGAAACAGGTCTTCATACAGCTGTGAGGAGCACAGGGAAATGTACTGGGGCTCACATTGACCAGATGTGTGTTTTCAGACACAACAGGCAACCCATGTATGATTCTTACTTTAGTTTTCCACCTGTAGAATGGAAGTAACATTAATAATAAAAGAGCAACCCCAGAAGAATATTAGCTTATTTCTCAGGAGAAACGTTTCAGTGCAGAAGAAAGTAGGACGATGTATTTAAATTGGTAGAAACATTCTTTCTATGGCTGAGTATTATCCCATTGTGTGTATACATACGACATTTTCCTAACATGATCATCCATTGATGGACACTTAGGTGGTTCCATATTTTGGCCATTGTGTATAGAGCTGTGAGAAACATGGGAGTGCAGGTGTTCCTTCGACATGATGATGTCCATTCTTTGGGGAATATACACAAATTGCCATCTGCAGCAACATGGATGGGCTTGCAGAAAACTATGTTAAGTAATCCAGGCACAGAAAGAGAAATATCACATGTCCTCATTCATAAGGGGAGCTAAAAATATAAACAAAGAAGAAAACAGAGAAAGAAGGAAACAAACAATAATCAACAAAAGAAACAAAGAAATAAACAACCACAGTAATATATTGGACATTCAGAAGGAGAGAACAGAATTTTGGCTACTAGAGGTGGGAAAGGGGGAGGGGCAAGCAAGTAATAATGATGTGTTGCAATGATGAATATGCTATTGATGCTGATTT
>NW_007744987.1:14638-15513 GCF_000696425.1 Galeopterus variegatus
GAGCTTTCTCTATGCACATCCATCTCTGTTTCCTTTTCATTCCACTCCATGGATAAAGTTCATGCTCTCACCTGAGGCCAGCCCATCCTTTCACGTCTGTGAGCCTTCAGAAAAATCTCCCACAACAGGAACATGTTGAGAGAACTTACACCACATCCTGCCTCATGTCCCCCAGGTGTATGGTGACCTTTCCTTCAGCTGTCAACCAAGCTGTAGTGCTTTCAAGCCACAACTGTCTTCCAGTGCCATCCACTCACCCAGCTCAATGCAGCTCATGGATCCTAAATATCTCCAAGACACCATCATGTTGTCTGCCTTTTGTGCTATAACTCAGTGCTGGACTATTTTATAGACTAATTCAAGCCACACCCAAGTCTCCCCACCTGCATTTCATGCACTTCATAGACAGGCTCTTCCGTATCATGGTGCACCTTATGCATTATGTCCTGTGTAGGTGGAGATGGCACTGAACTCACATGACAGTGATGCCCACAGACAGTGGAGCATGCAGATATTGGTGTTGGGGCACTGACAATAAGAAGGTGAACAAATAAACAAAAAGGGAGACCAAAACATAAAACAGAGTGGAATCTCCTCAGGATCTAAGACTGGGGAAAGAATTTATACATAAGACTTCCAAACACAGGCTACAGAACAAAAAATAAACAGATGGGATTGCATCATAGTAAAAAGCTTCTGCACAGCAAAGAAAACAATTAACAGACTGAAAAGACAGCCTTAAGAAAGGGAAAATTATTTACTCTACGTATAAGTATACATATATACATATATGTATATCTTCAACAAGGATTAATATCCAGAATATGTAAGAACTCAGACAAATTAATAGTAAAAAACAAATCAGAGAAATGCAA
>NW_007744988.1:0-883 GCF_000696425.1 Galeopterus variegatus
GAACCCACTCTGATGTGCATTTCTCTTGGTTAATAAATATCTTTTCGTGGTTCTAGGTTCTACTGTCCTCTGTAAAAGACAGCATAACATAAGGTTATCACAGTAATTAACATGCTTCTTTTATTGTTAGCCATCCTAGTGTGTGTTGGCATGCATATATCACACCGACTGAGAAAATAACTGTTCTCACCATAGTATTTATAGTATCTGGTAGAATTAAAACATGAAGCTCTAGAAAAAGCTGTTTATTCAGATGAAAACATCTTCTTTTAAAGTTTATAAAAACCTTATGTTCTCATTTGTTATCTTTTCATTGGACTTTTATCTTTAATCATATATTTTTGGTTCTTCAAGTCAAACATGACTATAATAATTATGTACATTTCCCTGTAGACCTGATTACTCGTATTTTGAATATATTCCTCTAGGGATTTCATTGATTCTAGGTAACAGTTCATCGTTAAAACATTTCCATTCACTTTTAATTTTCTTTTAGTATTTCTTTCTGTAGGAAATTATCATTTTCTAAACTACCACAAGACTATCAGAAAGAAGGCCTTGGTTCCAATTCTTTCCAGCTGTGTGAGGAGATAAAATTACTCTTAACCTTACTCATGTGATACTTTTACTGTGGTGTTCTTCAGACCTGACTTTTGACTTTCTCTTGTATATTTAGATATCTCACATGCACCTTAAATGAACATCTCTGGTATTAACTTCGTTTTCTTTTCCTAAGATGTAGTTTTTGTTTTTAAACTATAGTTGATAATATCATAAACATCTATTTGGTGAAGTAAGAAATCTGAAAATCAGTTTCAATTTTATTCACTCTCTCACTCCATATCACTTAGATCAACAAGCCCCATCATTTTTGCTGTCTAGA
>NW_007744988.1:2317-3490 GCF_000696425.1 Galeopterus variegatus
CTCTGCTACATTTCTTCAGTAAAAATTTACTATTTTTTCCACTGTTATTAATACATATTTGCGGGAGATAGTCTGTGACCATACAATTATTTTATTTTTCCTTAATATTTTGACCAGTAAAGTTTGCCTATATCATTGGATCCTGTCTGCAACAGTTATTACTGTGATGTTCTTAATGTAATTTTTATTTTTCATATTCATTCTACATTTAATAATTAAAATTCTTTGGATGTGAAGAGCTGTCCCTTCTACCCCATTTATTTATTCTATTATTTATTTATGTAAGTGTGAACTTATGACGATTAATTTTATTCTAAGGGTTATAAACCAATACTATCATTATTTTGTTGTTGTTTTTGACAAATATGCTAACTTCAGCCATTGGGAATTCTTTAGTTTTGTGCCTGCCTTTTTGATATGTCCTGTTGTTATGTCCCTTTTGATATGTCCCCATTCTTTATTGTGCACTTTTTTATTTTCACATCACACTATTCTCCAGGATCATTTTTTTCTGTCTTAGCTCTGGCTCACATTGAAAAAGTTGATTTAGAAAACCAATAGTTGATATGTCATTATATCTAGGCCTTCTCAAGAGACAAACATTTGTACAGTCTTCTTTGCCTTTTGTGTTATATTGAAGATTCAAATACAGTTTTCCAAAGTGACTTGGATAAGATTTTTACATTCCCGACTCCTTCAGTGTGGTTACTTTTGTAAAATTGTAAAATATGGTTACTTTTTAAAATGTACATAGGGTAAAATTCTATCTTTATGGCTTATAAATCTCAAAATTTTGACATATGCAAAAAGCCATAAATCCACTAAACATCCACAATATAGAAGTTTCATCTTATCAAAATTTCTCTAGCGCCTCCTTTTTACTTTTTATTTGTTTATTTATTTAAACAATTGATTATATATATTTTGGGGGTACAGAGTTAAATATCAATACCTGAGTACAATGTTTGATGTCCCAATCAAGATAATTAGCATATTCATCATTACAAAATGTAATCATTCTTTGTGTCCATTATCAATTTCTTTCTAACCTCCCTCCCCCTCCCCAATCCCTCCTCTAGTAATCTAGTAACCTAATCTCTCATTCCGAAAATTCAACATGTTATTGTGATTGTTCTTTCTTACTTTCTTATTTATTTGTTTATTTATTTATTT
>NW_007744988.1:9118-10288 GCF_000696425.1 Galeopterus variegatus
TGACACTTTAGATATCCTCAGCTGAGATGGGCAAGGTTGCTGGAGCTGTGATTGGGCTGCTGTGCCCCCAAGAGAGATGCTGGGTCCCTCTGAAGCCCCCTTGCTGGGACAGGCATCCCTGAATGGGCTCACTGCTGATGTGGGCATGCATCTGTGCCTAGGAGAGGTATTAGAGTCTTCCACTACCTTTTCATGGCTGCAAGAATTACAAGAACACATCACCAAAGAAGATGGGGTTGTCAGAAGTATCTATAGGAAACAATTAGGTGGCTTTCTGACTCTGTAAAGTATGCATGCCTACCCCCTCCATCCTGATTGGGGCACTTTCACTGCACTGGACCTCCTGTTCCCAGGGCACAGGATGCTGCGTGGATATAGATGTGAGCAACTCAGCACAATGGCATGGTTTCAGGCAAGTGAGACTGCTGCCAGGTCCAGAGTAAGATGTTCTTAGGTGTTGGGGCCAATCTCCAATCTGTGTTTGCTTCAGTAGCCTGGGGCCTGGGGGCTTGTGTCAGTTTTGCATGTGTCACTTCCCAGATTAATTCAGTTGCATGTGCCACCTGGATTTCCAAGCACTGGGTGCATGGCTGCAGAGGTTGCCCCTGAGGGAGGCATATGGGTTCTCCTCCCCCTACTCACAGCTACAAGTATTATAGAGGAATCCTGCCAATGAAAGCAGTGTCACTTGCTATAGATAAAGAACCTGAATAGGCTGTTTTTTGGGTCTAGAGGGGATGCACACCAATTCCTCCTATCCTGAGGGTAGTGCCCTTGCTGCACTGAACTGCCCATTTCTCAGGGCATAGGGCTGAAGCGAAATAGAGGGTATCAGGACTGATCACAGTCCCAAGTTTACCTCAGCAGACTGGGACCTGGGGTTTGGGGGTGTCTTCATGTAGGTCCTTCCCCAGACCTACACAGCTGCACGTGCCCACAGCAGTTTCTAACAACAGGTGTGCAGCGTGGACTCCCCCGTGGGTTGGCCCACTGGCCACTCACCTTCCTGTGGTCAGAAATTCCTCCCGAATCCTCACCATTCCTCTAGGTTGGGGAATGAGGTGGTGGTGGCCAGGAATTTTTCCTCTGTTCTCTTTCTGATGATCATGAGTTTCTGCCCTCATCCATGTCTTCACTGCTCCTTCGACGTGTTCCAGCTCTCTACTTTCA
>NW_007744988.1:11360-12715 GCF_000696425.1 Galeopterus variegatus
TTTTTTTAGATCTTTTGCCCATTTATTATAATTTTTCTGTTATTGAGTCTTGAGTGTTCTTTATATATCTTGGAAATCAGTTCTTTCTAAGAAGTGTGGTTTTAAAATATTTTATCCCTGCCTGTGACTTTTGGTTACATTCTTTACCAATATTTTGATTCATGGTTCCAGTCAAGATGGCAGAGTAGTCAGTTCCTTGTGTCGCTCTCTCCCACAGAGCAGCCAATTTGCAGCTATTGAGGAGTAGCGACAGAGGACCTGGGATTTGTGCTGGAGCAGACAGGAGCCAACCACCATGGGACCCCAGTTCAAGTTGCTCCGCATTCCACAGAGAGACTTTAGAGCTTCTGGGCCCACACTCCCCGAGCCTGCCAGGCCAGAGAAGGCAGGCAGGGCTGGAATTCTCACGCAGGCTGTCACCGTCTCCAAGAGTGACTTGACAGGCTCTGGCCCCCACTCCCTGAGCCAGACAAGCTAGTGAAGGCAGCCGGGGTGGGACTTCTGGCCCAGTCTGTCCCTATCTCCGAGATTGACTTGAGAGGCTCTGGCCCTCCCTGCCCCAAGGCAGATGAGCTGGTAAAAGCAGGCAAGGTGGGACTTCCAGTCCAGGCTAGCTTCTGCTATCTCGAAGCAGCAGTACCCTCAGGATCCAAGCCAGATATCAGGGTGAAAAGAGTGGACTGTAATACTCCTGGCCACAATGACAAAACACCAAAGAAAGAAACCAGAAATATGAAAAATCAAGAAAGTACATCACCACTAAAGGAATTAATAACTTTCAAGTGCTAGATCCTATAGAACAGGAAGTCTTTGAAATGACAGACAAGCAATTTAACTATTCTAAGGAAACTAAATGAGATATAAGAAAACTCAGTGAGACAACACAATGAAATGAGAAAAAATATTCAGGATCTGAAAGAAGAAATGTACAAAGAAATTAATGCCTTGAAAAAGAATGTAGCTGAGCTTGTGGAGCTAAAGGATTCATTCAATGAAATAAAAAACACAACAGAGAGTTTAACCAGCAGACTTGAACAAGCTGAAGAGAGAATTTCTGACTTTGAAGGCAGGCTGTTTGAATTACCACAGGCAGACCAGAAAGGAATCAAAATTTGAAGAAATTCTAAGAGAGACAATTTATAACCTTAAGTGCTCAAATATCCAAACCATGGGTATTCCAGAAGGGTAAGAAAAAGGAAATGACATCAAAAACATATTCAATGTAATAACAGCAGAAAACTTCCCAGGTATAAGGAAAGTCACAGATCACCAAATTCAGGAAGCCCAAAGATCTCCAAACACATTCAACCCAAAAAGGTCCTCTCCAAGACATGTGATAATCAAACTGACAAAAC
>NW_007744988.1:14033-15509 GCF_000696425.1 Galeopterus variegatus
GAAAATTAGAAAGAAAGGAACAAAAGATACTTAAGATATCTAAACAAAAATCAGTATAATGCTAGAAGTAAATTGACAACTTTCAATAATAATTCTAAACGTAAAGGGATTAAATCCCCCATTCAAAAGATGCAGACTGACTGACTGGATTAAAAAGATGGACCCCACAATATGCTCTCTCCAAGAGACTCACTTGACCGGTAAAGACACACATAGATGAAGAGTGAAAGGATGGAAAAAGATATATCATGCAAACAGAAATGAAAAATGAGCTGGAGTATCTATTCTTATATCAGATAAAATAGACTTTTAAGCCAAAACCATTAAAAGAGATAAAGAAGGCTACTATATAGTGATAAAAGGATCTATCCATCAAAAAGACATTACAATCATAAATATATATGCACCTATTGTCAGAGCAGCCAGATTTACAAAGCGAACACTACTAGATCTAAAGATAGAGATAGGCACTAACACCATAATAGCAGGGGACCTGAACACCCCTCTCTCATCCTTGAACAGATCATCTGGGCAAAAATCAACAGAGAAACACAAGATCTAAACAATACTTCAGACCAGTTGGATTTGGCAGATATCTACAGAACATTCCACCCAAAAACCTCAGAATATTCATTCTTCTCATCAGCACATGGAACATTCTCCATATAGACCACATGTTAGGTCACAAAGCAAGTCATATCAAATTAAAAAATATCGGAATTATTCCATGTATTTTTTTTCTGATCACAATGGATTAAGAATAGAAATCAATATAAACTAAATTATAAAACCTATGCAAACTCATGGAAATTAAACAACATTCTACTTAATGACATGTGGGTCCAAGGAGAAATTAAACAGGTAATCAAAAAATTTCTTGAAATTAATGACACATCATACCAAAACCTATAGGATACTGCAAAAGCAGTATTAAGGGAGAAATTCACCTCATTAAATGCTTCCTGCAGAATAATGGAAAGAAGGCAAATAAATAGCCTAACACTTCACCTTAAAGATCTAGAAAAACAAGAACAATCCAAACCTAAAGTTAGTACATGGAAAGAAATAATTAAGATCAGAGCAGAACTAAATAAAATAGGAACACAAAAAATAATATGAAAGATCAAAGAAACAGAAAGTTGGGTTTTTTTGAAAAGATAAATAAAATCAATAAACCTTTAGCAAGATTAACAAAGAAGAGAGAAGACCCAAATAACAAAAACTAGAAATGGGAAAGGTGTATCAGAAATACAAGGAATCATTAGAGACTACAATAAACATTTATATGCAAACAAGCTTGAAAATCTGGAGGAAATGGATAAACTTATGGATGCATACAAATTACCAGAACTGAGCCAAGAAGAGACAGAATATCTGAAGAGACCAATTACAATAAATGAGATTGAAGCTGTTATCAGAAGGTTCCCAACAAAGACAAGCCCAGGACCAGATGGGTTCACTGCAGAGTTCTATCAA
>NW_007744989.1:0-610 GCF_000696425.1 Galeopterus variegatus
GTAGGTGTTTTTCTTACATATTTATATACATATATATGAATATATGTGTGTATATATATATATATATGTATATATATGTTTCCTTAGTCCCTTCCCTTTTTTCCCCCTGATACTTCCCATAAGAGTGCTGGTGGTTTATATTTCAACTTAGATTTGAGGTGGAAGTATGTATAAGTTGAAATCAATTGATAATCTGGAAGGTGAAGGGACTTTGTGTGTTCCCTGTGTTGGGGAAAAGCCAAAAGTGGTAGGAGCAAAGATAGATGATTACAGATATAACGCACTTACTCGTAAAGATTTAATGCTAATCTTTCCATTTTATTCTGGACTCTAGGAAGCTGACCCTACAGAGCATCCACCAAGCAAATTTTCCTTTAGCTGTTGGCTAGGACAGGTCAATAGGAGGATATAAAAGGAGATCAGAGAGTGAAAAGAAAAGACATCAAGATATTTATTCCCCTGGTATTTTCTCCCATGGGCCATGATTTGGAAATGGCTGTGTCTCTCTAATCAAACTATAGCTCCCATAAAGTGATCCCTTCATTATCCGCTACAGCTAATACCATATCACACAAAAAAATCTCCTCCTCTTGCCGCTTCAGATCCAGAG
>NW_007744989.1:2367-2728 GCF_000696425.1 Galeopterus variegatus
AATGTCCTTGTTTAAGATGATATTTTTTTTTAATCTACCATGTCCAAAAGAGTTAACTGAAAATCTGTTGTATTTTACAAGAGAGTTCAGTACAGTGATTGAATTGAAGATTAACTTTCTTGAATACTGGCCATAATTATTTAGAAATATAATGTGAAAGAATATCTTTCATTAATATATCCCAACTGCAAAATATAAATGCAAACAAAAGTGTGAAAATCTTATATGATGAAAACAAAAAAAGAATTATCAAGTAATCTCAAAGACCTAAAAAGAGAGATTTTTCATGTTTCCAGATAGAATACATCGATGTGATTAAGATGTCTGTTCTTTTGCAAATTAATTACACAATTAATACATT
>NW_007744989.1:3205-4241 GCF_000696425.1 Galeopterus variegatus
ATGATTAGGAAGTTTCAATATTATGAATATGTCAATTCTTCCAATTATTGATAGCATTGCTGCAATTCCAATAAAAATTTCAAAAGTTATTTTAACATCCCAAGATAAATTAAAATGTATATGGAGAAAAAAAGGCATAGCTGAATCACAAAAAAACAAATCATATGGAAAATGATTTCTTAAGTAAAATATAGAAGTGCTAACCATAAACATATTAAAAACTGAGAAACTTGACTATCTCATTGAGATGTTCCTATTCTTAACATACTAAAAAGCTATAATAATCAAAACAGCATGATACTGGCAAAACAAACAAAAAAAACAGACACATAGGCCAATGGAACAGAGTAAAAGGCCCACAAAGCAATCCATTCATACAGTCAATGGATTATTGGCAAAAATGCCAAAAGTGCAAGACTTAAATGTAATACCTGAAACTGTAAAACTATTAGAAGAAAACATAGGAGGAAAGCTTCATGATATTGGTCTNATTTTGAGATATGAACCCAAAAGCACAGGTAACAAAAATCAAAAATAGACAAATAGGATTACATCAAACTAAAAAACCTTCTGGACTGCCAAGAAAATAAGCAAGAGTGAAGATGCAACATAGAGAATGTGAAAAAATGTCTACAAACCATACATCTCATAAAGGGTTAATATCAAAAATAAATAAAGAACACAAACAACTCAATAGTAAGAAAACAAATAACCCAATCAAAAAATGGGCAAAAGATATGAATAGACATTTTTCTGAAGACATACAAACAGCCAACAGGTATATGAAAAATGCTCAAAATTACTGATCGTCAGAGAAATGCAAAGGCACAATAAGATATCTTATCACAATAAGATATGGTGTGAGGTGATAGTAATAATATCACCTCACAGCTGTCAGAATGGCTATCATCAAAAAAGAAAAAGATACCAACTGTTGTTGAGGATGTGAAGAAAAGGGAACTCTTGCACACTGTTGATGGAATGTACATTAGTACAGCCATTACAGAAAACTATATGGAGGTTCCTTAAATTTTTT
>NW_007744989.1:6030-6659 GCF_000696425.1 Galeopterus variegatus
ACATATAAACAGTAAAGAATTAGTGCACAGGATTTCTAAAGAACTCCAACAAAATAATAATAATGAAAATCAACCAGTAGAAAACTTGGCAAGACATAGACACCTATTTTACAGAATATTGGAAAAAATGAATGTCCAATAAACATGAGTACATACTCAACTATATTAGCAATAAAGATTGCAAATTAAAACCATCATGAAATCACAGTCTTATATCTATTACATTATAAGAAACATCTCACAGTATTATATGTTGGTAAGAATGTAGAGTAATGGAACTGTTATACACTGCTGTTAGGACTGTCACTTACAACACACCATTAGATGACAAATGCAGTCATCTGTGAAGATGAACATGTTAAACGACACCCTGCTTAACACAAAAAAATTTCTTTCAGGATGTTTAGAGCAGCACTATGCCCAACAAAAAACACTGGAAACAAGCCAAATGGCCACTGATTGAATGGATAGCTAAACCGTGGTATATTCACATCCAGATTAATGTACAGCAGAAGTGGCATGCAGCGACATGCTTAAATCTTAGAAAGTTACCATTGGGAATAAAAGTAAAATTCAGACAACTATACACTATATAATTTTAAGAAAGGTAAGGTAAGGAATAAGAAAAT
>NW_007744989.1:8542-9730 GCF_000696425.1 Galeopterus variegatus
AAAAAAGTTATAAAGTGAGCTTACTTTTATTTTTACTTGTAATAGGACATATACCTGTGCCTTTTATTTGTCCCACAGAATGTCTCTATTAGATTGATTCTGATCTCAAATGATAATTTATTCTACTTTTTTTTCTGATAGTTTGGTATACATAGATTAGCACCCCTAGAGAATTCATTGAATTGACTAAATTGTCCATTGTTAGAATTTAATGTCTCTTTGTTCCTTTAGAACTAGTAACAAACATGTTCACTGTTGGAGACATTCTTCCTCTATCTCTAGTAAACTTTTCACACCAGAGTTTTTCCATAGCGTTTTTCATCTCTGAATTTCTCAGGGTGTATATTAAAGGATTCAGCATGGGAGTGATAACCGTATAAACCACAGTCATGGATTTATCAATGGGAAAGTTGGAAACANCCAGACAGATTGCTCCACCATTGGCCACCACAGTGAGGCCAATAATGGAGGTGTCAGTGCATGCAAGTTCCAATAATGGGTACATGTCACAGACAAAGTGGTCAATGACATTGGGGCCACAGAGAGGGAGATTGTACACAAAGACAAGTTGAACCATAGAGTGCACAAAACCTCCAACCCAGGCCACCACAAACAGCAGGATGCACATCTTTCGACCCATGATGGTCAAGTAGTGCAGTGGCTTACAGATGGCCACATAGTGATCATAGGCCATCACCACCAGAAGGAAGACCTCAGCACCCCCAAATAAGTGTCCTATGAAGAGCTGCCCCATGCAAGCTGGAAAGGAAATAGTGTTTTTATCATGGAGGAAGTCTATAATCAATTTGGGTGAAATAACAGAGGAATAAACGGCATCTATGAGTGACAGACAGGCAAGGAAGAAGTACATTGGGGAGCCAGGGGGGGACTGGCAATAACAGTCACCACAATGAGCAGGTTTCAGAGCATCATCACAACGTATATGAATAAAAACAGGACAAGTAATGCTTTTTGCATGTCAGGGTCATGAGAGAGGCCCAGGAGTACAAATTCTGTGATATTGTTACTCTGTCCCATTTCTTCTTTTGGATGGCTTGGAACAGAGATGAGAGCTCCAGAGAACAGGACCTGTAATGAAATTGACAATAGAAGTATGGATATGTCCGTTATATGATGAGCCCATCTTCACTGTTATGTCACGCACAGTGCTTCACACACAATTAGCAT
>NW_007744989.1:15249-15509 GCF_000696425.1 Galeopterus variegatus
GCTGGTGGGGACCCTTGCTACAGGCCTGCCTAGTGGCCTTGCAGTCAGTCCAAGAAGCAACTGAACAGGCACCTCACTGCAGGCTTGGCTAGCAGCCCCATTTACAGCAGGAAACGCAGGTGGATCACTACAGTCCTACCAACTGGCCTTGCCCAGTTCCTGAGAAGCAGCTAAGCAGCTCTGCCCTTGGCAGACCAGCTCCAGACCACTGAGAGAATCAGAACCTCAGATCAAGCCCTCAGAAGTGGCACATGGAAGGG
>NW_007744990.1:0-243 GCF_000696425.1 Galeopterus variegatus
CACACTATTCACAGAAAAGCAAAAGATCCTATATTACAACCAAGCCCTTGAACTCATAGCCGTAGTTATTTGAACCGTAGTTCTATCAACCACAACTCTGGTGGCCCTTGTGACATTTTCAAGCTGAGAAAATGCCCTTCCTTAATGTCACATAAAAAAGTGCCAGTGGTCAGGGTGAAGGCCTAATTTTAGTGAGACTATGGCATGATGGCCCTCCCCAGTAGGGATCAGCCTGCAAACAGA
>NW_007744990.1:3437-10811 GCF_000696425.1 Galeopterus variegatus
TATTTTTAATTAAGCATAGAAAAGGTATCAATATTCCTAAAAGTAATTTATGGTGTAGAATTAATTTTGGCACATAGCTTTGTTGCCTCCTACTGTACTGGCTCTTCATATTAACCATATATGTACACACACACACACATACACACACACACACACGGGTACTTCAAAAAAAGTTTAGAGAAAGATTGGTATTATCTTTTAATTCTATTGTTCCACCAAATTTTTGAAGTACCCCCACATACATATATATGTATATACATACATATATATATATATATATATATATATATATACGCATTCTCATTAGAGAAAAAAGTCTTCAAGTGTATATATACATTTTAAAATATTAATTTAATAAATATTAATTTTTATAAAGCTATAGGTCAAAGGAAAACAGTTACTAAAAGTATTCGTTTAAATATGAGGAAAGAATGAATAGTATAAAAAAGTTAATTAAAATACTCTGCTAAAATTTATATCATGGCACTTTGTACAAACATGATACTCTTGTACACTTGATCTACATAAACTGTAACATAAAACAAAATATTTCCTTAAAATTGTCAGTTATAGGAGACAGAAAAATCTTCCTGTAAATTGTTTATTGGCACTTCCTGCTAAATCACCTTTACAAACACACCCCAAGAGTCTTCAATGTTGTTGAAACATCCTGAAATTCAGAATCTGCCAACCTTTGGGTAGTGAGCTTCTTAGGAGAGTGGCAAGAGAATAGTTACAGGGAGGCAGAAATATCAGAAAGACACACTTGCTGCAGGCAGGCCAGGAACCAGCATTGCTGAGAAATCAAACTCCAAGGAGAATTCCTTGTCTTCAGCTAAGATGCTGCCTTCAGGTCTTTGTGGTCTAACACAAGGAGCTTTGCAAGTCAACCAGCCCCTGTATTGAGTGCTGCTATGTATGTTGTACTCTTCTAGGGTCTTTGGGAAATAAAGCAATATTTCCAACAGCTGTAAAAAGCACAGTCAAGCAGCCCTAGTTGAGAAAGAGAATTTTAATTCCTTTTTCTTGGGCATGAAGAGATTTAGAACTCAAGTTTTTAGCTTGTGGTGGTGAGGGAAGATGGCATCTGTATTTTAGAAGAAGGTTAAGGGTGAAGCAGAAAATGTCTGGTGTTCCCAAGATGAAACCAAGTCATACTTTATATCCAGTTACATAGTCATCTCTGGGTCTCTCACTATTTCCTTACTAATGGCCTTTAAATAAAAGTCTTTAAATACCCAGCCTCTTTTCAGCCACAAAAAGATATACTGGAGGATAAAGAAGTAGTGTCCCCAGAAGCCAGGAAAGTGTTAATAGCAGAAAAAGTGAGGGAACCCCAAGGGGATAGTGTAGTTGGAGGATTGGAGTTGGGAATACCAGGTTGTATTTTCCCCTTCAAACGGAGGGTCTTTATTCATGGCCAGGATTCAAGGTTAGGGTTTGATTTTACTGAGTGTGGCATTGGTATTCCTTACTGATCTTATATATTCATAGTGTGAAAAACTGTGCTAGATTCTTGGAACATAAAATAAATAAGACGTAGTCACTGCCCCGAGGGAGGTCAAGTTACATAATTTGACTTTCCTTTTTTTTATCAAGGAAATTTTGATTTGAAGGACATTTGTCAGGTAGCTGTGTCAAGATATAAAGTGACTATTTTAAAGTAGCAATAATATTCACATTAAACTCTTACCTAATCTGTGTCCTCTTCCCACTCTTAACTCTTCCTACCCATGGATCAGAAGTGGGTGGGGCCAAAGGTGGGAGGAATTCTCATTTTTAATTTTACAAGCTTATAATGTAATGGCTTTTTTTAATTGAAATCTAATCGACTATACATATTGGTGGGGTACAGACTTGACTATCAATATTTGTGTACAATATGTGATGATCAAAGCAGGATTATTAGCATATTCACCATTATAAAATAGAATTATTCTTCGTGTCTATCATCCAATTTCTCCTTAGCTCCCCCACTTTCCTCCCTCTAATAACCACAGCTCTGTTCTCTCCTTCTGAAAGTTCAACATATTATTGTGGTTCTTTCTGTCTCTCTGTCTCTGTCTCTGGGTCTCTCTCTCTCTCAGCTCCCACTTAAGAGTGAAGACGTGGTGTTTCTCTTTCTCTGCCTGGCTTATGTCACAATGTAATTTTCTCCAAGCTCATCCATATTACTGCGATTGGCAGAATTTCATTCATCTTTATGTTTGAGGGGTATTCATTGTGCATATATATGACATGTTCCTTATCCAGTCATCCATAAATGGACATTTAGGTTGGTTCCATATCTTAGCTATTGTGAATAGAGCTGTGATAAACATGGGAGTGCAGGTGTCCCTTCCACATGATGATTTCCATTCCTTTGGGTATATACCCAGTAGTGGGACCGCAATATCAAACGATAGTTCTACTTGTAGTTGTTTGAGAAACCTCAATACTGTTTTCCATAATGGCTGCACTAATTTATTGTGCCACGAACAATGTAGGAGGGTTCCCCTTTCTCAGCATCCTCACCAGCATCTATTATTCTCTGTCACTTTGATAATAACCAGTCTAACTGCAGTGAGATGATATCTCAACGTGGTTTTGATTTGAGTTTCTCTGATGCTGAATGATGCTGAGCATTTTTTCCTGTCCGTTGGTCATCTGTATATCTTCCTTTCAGAAATGCCTATTCAGCTCCTTCGCCCATTTTTTAATCCAGTTATTTGATCTTTTACTGTTAAGTTGTTTGAGTTCCTTGTATATGGATATTAATCCCTTGTTGGATGTATAGTTTGCAAATATTTTCTTTCATTCTATAGGTTGTCTTTTTTACTGTGCTGATTGTTTCCTTTGCTGTGCAGAAGTTTTTTAGTTTGATATAATCCCATTTATTTTTTCCTTTGTTTCCTGTGCTTTGGGGGTCTTATTCATAAAGTCTTTACCCAGTCCTACTTCCTATGTTTTCTTTTAGGAGTTTATAATTTCAGCTCTTGTATTTAAGTCTTTAATCCATTTTGTGTTGATTTTGGTACATGGCAAGAGGTACAGGTCTAGTTTCATTCTTCTTTCTTGGATGTCTAGTTTTCCCAGCACCATTTACTGAAGAGACTGTCCTTTCCCCAATTTATGTTCTTGGTGCCTTTGTCAAAAAGCAGTTGGCTGTAAGTATGTGGGTTGATTTCTGGGTTCTGTATTCTGTTCCATTGGTCCATGTGTCTGTTTTTATGCCAGTATATGCTATTTCGGTTACTATAGCTTTATAGTACAATTTGAAGTCAGATGGTGTAATGCTTCTGGCTTTCTTTTTTTTTTGGTTGTTGTTGTTCAAGATTGCTTGGGCTATTTGGGGTCTTTTGTGATTCCATATGAATGTTAAGATAACCTTTTCCATTTCTGTAAAGAATGCCATTGGCATTTTGATGGGGATTGCATTGAATCTGTAGATTGCTTTGGGTAGACTGGCCATTTTCTCAACATTAAATCTTCCAATACATGAACATGGAAGGTATTTCCTTCTTTTAGTGTCCTCTTTAATTTCTTTCAGCAGTGTTTTGTGTTCTCATTGTAGAGATCTTTCCCTTCTTTGGTTAAATTTATGAGCAGGTATTTTATTCTTTTGGTAGCTATTGTAAATGGGCTTGCTTTCTTGATTTCTTTTTCTGCTTGTTTGTTGTTGGTGTATAAGAATACTACTGATTTTTGCATGTTGATTTTGTATCCTTAAACTTTACTGAAGTAGTTTTTCAGCTCTAAGAGTTTTTTTGTAGAGTCTTTAGGTTTTTCTGCACATGGAATCATGTAATCTGTATACAGGGACAGTTTTACTTCATCTTTTCCAATTTGGATGCCCTTTACTTCTTTCACTTGCTGGATTACTCTGGCTAATACTTGCAATGCTGTGTTGAATAGGAGTGGTGAGAGTGGGCATCCTTGGCTTGTTCCTGTTCTTAAAGAGAAAGCTTTCAGCTTTTCCTCACTTAGGATGATATTGGTGGTGGCTTTTATTGTGTTGAGATACTTTCCTCATATACCTAATTTGTTGAAAGTCTTCATCATGAAACAATGTTGAATTTTGTCAAATACTTTTTCTGCATCTATTGAGATAATCATATGTTTTTTCCCTTGATTTTGTTGATGTTGTGTATCATATTTATTGATTTGCGTATGTTGAACCATTCTTGCATCCCTGGGATGAATCCTACTTGATCATGGTGTATAATCTTTTTGATGTCTTGTTGTATTCTGTTTGCTAATATTTTCTTGAAGATTTTTGTGTCTGTATTAATCAAAAATGTTGTTCTGTAGTTTTCTTTTTTTGTTGTGTCTTTGTCTGATTTTGGAATCAGGATGATTCTGGCCTCATAGAATGAGTTTGGGAGGATGACCTCTGTTCCAATTTTTTGGAATAGTTTGAAAAGTATTGTTCTTAATTCTTCCTTAAATGTCTGGTAGAATTCAGCAGTAAAGCCATCTGGTTCTAGGTGTTTCTTTGTTGTGGTTCTGCTGATTTACCATTTCAATTTTTTTGCTCATTATTGGTCTATTCGGGTTTTCTATTTCTTCTTGCTTCAGTCTTGATAGTTTGTATGTGTCCCAAAATTTATCTGTTTCTTCCAGATTTTCAAAATTGTTGGTGTATTGTTGCTCATAATGGTCTCTAATGATTCTTTGTATTTCTGTGGTATCAGTTATAACGTTTCCTTTTTAATTTCTGATTTTTGTTATTTAGGTCTTCTCTCTTCTTTTTTTAGTTAGTTTAGCCAATGGCTTGTCTATTTTGTTTATATTCTCAAAAAGCCAACTGTTTGTTTTTTGTTGGGGTGGGTTTCTTGTTGGGGTCAGTGATTTGCTGTTCACCAGTGAGCAGATATATACTGTTGCAGTAGGTCCTGGCAACTCTGTAGAGGGCCATTGGATTGGCTGTTGAGTCTGGAGCAAGCCTGCATGGATGCTGCAGGACCCAGAAACTCCCTAAAGCTGTGGAGGGTGGGGGCAAAGGGGGAGGAGGGACACCACTGGGCTGCCCATTGGCGCAGGCACCTGTGGACTTAGCAAGTCCAAGTGTTGTGAGGGCTTGTGCATGCAGATGTGGGGAATAATGCCTGCTGGTGGCTTCCCTGACCAATTGGTTGGCCTGTCCTCCCTGGGGTCTCAGTCCCTCTGTCCGGTCCAGGCTCCAGGTATCTGGTGTTGTGTTCTTGCTGGCACCATGCGAAAATGTGGAGGGTTATGGAGGGGAGCTGGGGTTACTGCCAGGCTAGCTGTGGGCCATGTGGGCACTTGTATATTCAGCAGGGTGGGCCACCAATGTGGGAAGCGAACACACCGTGGCAGCTTTTCCACTCAGCAAGTCTGCCTGCTCCCCTGGGAGTGCTGTGTGGGTTCAGATGATGGGGTCTTGGTCTTTCTGTCTGTCCTAGGCTCCAGGAAGCCTGGGCTGGGTCCCATCGATGCCCATGTAAGTGCAGTAGAATTCAGGCAGGACCTCCAGACAAAGAGAACCAGACTCACTGGGTCCAGGGCAGGGTGCACTCCAGCTCTGGGTTGGGCTTCCAGATGGTGCTGCATCTCAGCCACTCAGGGCAGGAAGGGTTTTAATCTCCTTGGGCTTCCACTGTGAGACTGCAGCAACACTGACTCGCAGCTACTCTCTGACTGGGCCTGGGTTTTGAAAAGACTGAAGGACTTTCTTGAGGTGGGGATCACTGGTGTTTGTTGTAGTGGTGGCAGCAGCTGGGGTCTTTTTCATCTTACCTTCTCTCTGCATGATTCCGGGCTTGTCCCTGTGACAGGGTAGAAGCTGGATGCCCTGCTTTGCTCTCTATATTGCCGTTTCCTTCTTCCCTGTAATGGCTAGTTTTTAAGGCCATGCAAAACTGTCTGTTTCTTTGTGAGTACATGTAAATGGCTGCATGAAATTGTCTCCATAGAAATTTCTTGGCCTCCTAAGAATCACAGGTTTTGGTAGGAATAAGCAGCTTCCATCTGGGTCATCCATGTTACCTGGGAGAACTTATTCAAAGCTGTGGTTTCCAGCTCAGGGAGGTGCAGTATCATCGACTGCTTTTACAAGTCTTCATGTTGAAGAAGTTAATGCTTGAATCAACTTTAGGTCTAGGCAACCTTGGAGAAGTAAGGTATCACCCCAAATTTCTCTTGCTTGATTTGATCAGAATTTTAAGTAGGATCAGCAATTGACTTGTTACTTTTTGGGCAGAAAGCTCTGTGCACTTCCGATGTTAGAAGCTAAAGTGGACTTGCCCCTTGTTTGAACCCACCGCACCGAGCATACATTCTGACTTGGGTGCTCTTGCCTGCCACACACTGGACCATAATCAACTACCCTGGTGGTTCCTTTCAATTTAGTGAGATCTGATATCATCCCAAACTACTCATCCTCCCAATGCAGCATTCCCCAAAATATGTGCTATAGAACATTAGTGCCCCGAGTTTTTAGAAATGATTCCGTGGAAAATGGGGTTTACTGGTTAAATTATTATTGCAAACCTTGTTCTAAACAATGTGGACTAAACTTATTTACTCCATTATTTCTCACAACCTCAAATAAGGGAGTGAGAGAAATGAATTAACTTTCAGATTTATTTGAGTGCCAGCTCTGCCGCTTGGTAACTGACCTTGAGCAAGTGATTTAATCTTTCCAAGGCTTAATACACTTAACTGTAAAATGAGGATGCAAATACATACATAACTGAATTGGTCAGTGGATTAAACAAGATAAAATACCTAAAGCAGCAATATTTGCCATTTATTTTAGGGTGTATTTTGTACCACTATGTTTCTACACTATCATGCAATTTAGATTATGTCTTTGTTATACCAAAAAATGTAGATCAATTTTAATGTACAAACAAAGCAGTGGTATTGTTGATAGTTTTTAATTCTACTTAATCACTCTTCTACTAGAAGCCTCATTGGAAATCACACAGCAAATCTCAGGGAATTATCTGTGCATTTCATGCCCTTTTTTATGTGACCTTAGTATTATCCTATACTGGTCATTGATTTTTCTATTGAAATTCTATAGACCTTTAAATGGCCCTGCACTAATGATGCCAATGTGCTTTAAAATATTGGAAAGGTAAACTAATGCTTCCTACATATAAAGCATGCCCTTGCTGAGAAGCTAAATCTCATCAGAGGCACTGTCCTTTGTTCTCATATTGCAGTGAGTTGGGTTGCCTGGCTTGCTACTCAAGAGACATCAGGATATCTGAGCTCTCAGATCCCAGCCATTTACCTTAGTCATTGTCACATTATCCACCTTCATCATCTGTAGAGGTCACTTTCTTGAAGGAAGTTCAAGTGTTAATTTCAGCCCAAGAAGAATTCAGAGTAAATCATACCTTTTCTGCTATTCAGAATCTTCAC
>NW_007744990.1:14851-15509 GCF_000696425.1 Galeopterus variegatus
TCAAAGTGGCTACCTCAGGGCTTGTCTCCCAAGTATCAAAAGATACTATATGGAAACAGACATAGTGGAGTCGGGGAACAAGCAGGTTAGAACTAGAAAGCCCCAGTGAGTAAGGTCCGAACAGAACCAAACTCATATCAAGGGACATGATAAAGAAAATCTGGAACTCAGAAGATTCTTAAATTGCTTAGTGCATATTCTGNAGGAAGATCGGCAGAGGTGGGGGATATCCTCAAATGTGCATGGAAGGACTAGTCAATGATGCGGAGAAAGTGCTACATTTACAACTCACATAAAATACTGTAAAAGTTATGGATTCCAGAATTACATTGGATTTGAATCCCAGCTTGCTTCTTACCAGCAGTGATCTCAGGGAAATTATTAAATTATTTGTACCCCAAATTTTCCCAAATCTGCAATGTGAATAAAGTTTTTCATGGGAGAATTAAACAAACTAACAGAAAAAGTGCCCAAGTACCTGGCACTTAGTAGGTACTCAAGAAATATTAGCTTCTGTTCTACTTAGCTAATTTTAGAGCATCCCACAGGGAGCCTGAAACAAGGAACTGGAAATCAGGTTCAAGATCAGTGGTGGGAGTGCTGTTAGCCACCATCCACCAAGAGGTGGCAGTTTAAACCAAAGCAAGGGAAGGACTCT
>NW_007744991.1:0-10764 GCF_000696425.1 Galeopterus variegatus
GGCGCACTGTAGCAGTGCGCCACCGGGCTGGCCCCATCAAGTAGTATTTTTAAGGTTTAGGAAATCTAATGTTTATAAGCTATGCCTCAATTTTGAAAAATAAGCATTAAAAAGCCTAAACTATCAATACCCACCAGTGTCTTCCTATTGCTTACAAGATAAAATCCAGATTTTCCTTCCCAGAACTGATCTCAACTATAATTAGTTCATTGTTTTTGGCTTCTACCCATCCCCGACTAGATCGTAAGTTCACTGAGGCCAGGACCACGACTGCACTTTTAACTGCTGTAATTCCAACTCCTAGGACAGTCCGTGGAAAAAAGCAAGGGCTCGATCAATATATATTTTTAATAAATTAATGGATGAGTAGTGGCTTTATCTTGTCCCCACAGCAACACTTCTGAGCTCCCTCTTCAGCCTCCCCTCCACAGGTTTCTGGAGCCTCCCCGGTATTTTCCAGCTCCTGAGGGCTCCTCACCCCTTCACTACAGGCTGTGTTCTTGCCCACCTGCAGCCTTGCATGTGCTATTCTGGAATGTTCTTTCTCTCTTCTCTATCTGACAAACTCCTGCCTATCCTCTTGGTTTTTTTCTTGTGTGATCTTTCCCAAACCCTCTCACAACTCGCTCCTTCATGCTCTTAAAACTTGAATACCATACTTATCATTTTGTCTCTATTTCTATGACCCACAACTCACTGACTGAGAGCTCAGACACATTACCTAACTCTCTGGGTTGGTTATTCTCAGTTTACACCCCCCCCAGATCTATTCTTTGTCTTTCTCCTCCCTGCTCTGTGCCCCACGAGGATGACCCCTATTGTCACATCTCCTAGGAAACCTTGCCTTCTGGTTTCAACCAATGAGAGGTCCCAGCAGGAGAGAGAGGAAGGAGTATTAATTCCTCACAGCCCACCCTGATTCTCTGTAACCACAGTGCCTGTCAGGTACCCCCTCTTTCACATCTCCGGCTCTCACTTGGTTTTGGTGACAACCTTCCCACCCCTTCTTCCTTCAGACCTATAGGTGGTAATGGCTTCCCACTGTTGTTAACCCCAGGGCACCTCACCATCTCTTGTCGTTTTCTTTAACCCTTCCCTCACCTCATAAGTAGACCCAGTATTAAATTCTCTTCAAGAGACCCTTTCACTTGCTATCCATTTCCTACTGGGACCCTGACTCACACACTCTCTAGCCCTCTTATTTGCTTGTTAGTTAACTGGGAGGCAATAATATTAATATATCTCATAGAGTTGCTGTGACAATTAAATGGAATCATGAATATGCTGTACTCAGGACAGTGGTGGACCATAGTAAATACCCAAAGAACATGAACTACCTTTTTAATTATGATTTTGCTCCACTATTTGGCTGTGAGTGCCTTTGCTTCATTTGATGGAAGCTCAATAGTTTGTTGTTGTTGTTGTTGTTTTTAAAGCAAGCAACAGTTTATTTAAAGAGAAGAGAGCTTATGAATAAGAGAGGTAGCTACAGGGAAGCTAGCTCCCTGAGGGGAGTTGTTCAGAGTCCTTTATCAATAGATATTGTTGAACGAATGAATAGGTGAGCAATGACACAGGGTAAGACAAGAGTCACCATGTTACTTACAGAATCATAGAATCTTTGCATTTAGCTAAAGAACCTTTTGATAAAACTGTCTAATACAGGAGATTCCCAGGTCTGGAAGTGTACAAGTTCTGGAGGATGTTGAAACCGTTCAGCACAGCCAGTGGCATGGAGCTGGGGGAGTTGGTTAGACTTTTAGAGACATTTCCAGCCCAAGACTCTGGAATTCTCTCACCAGGAGTTAGAGGAAAAGAAAGAAAATCCTGTGGCTCAGGTTTTGAAGAATAAACAAGTCCTGGACAGCGCTTTCTTTTCTTTTCTTTTCTTCTGTTCTCTTCTCTCTCTCTCTCCCCGCCCCCCTTTCTTTCCTTCCTTTTTTCCTTTCTTTTTTTTTGGGTGGTTGGCTGGTGCAGGGATCCAAACCCTTGACCTTGGTGTTACAACACTGCACTCTAAGCAGCTGAGCTAACCAGCCAGCCCTTTGGACAGCTCTTAAGTACCATCCAGTGGGCCAGCTCATTTGCAGAGGAGCAAATAAAGCCCAGAGAGGGAAAGGGACTGGTCTAAGGTCACATAATCAGGCTAGAACCCAGCTCTCCTAACTCCTAGCCTGGTTATGCTTCCATACGCGTCAGGCCTTGGAAGAAAATGTGCTTCTCTTACAAATCTACAAAATGACTTCTCTCCACACCTTTCTGGAATCAGGTGCAAATCACAGCAATGAGTTGATGGGCTGGCAAGGGACCAGGCTTGCGGCAGGAAGGGGGCACCATGTGAGATCCTACTGAGGATAACTCACAAGGCAAGAAGTTGCATAGTGGGGGTGGGGACAGGAAGCACATCCTCACCTTTTGAGGACTGTTGGGACAGAGGGAACAGATGCAATTAGTGTGGCCCAGAGTAAAGCAGGGAAACCTGGAAGCACCTACAGACGGCAGCTGTCAGAACTTTCCAGCAGAGTGATGGGTGGGGGGAGAGAGCTCCTCATCCTGTGGGGCACAGAGGGGCTACACGCCCATTAGTCACCAGTTTTGGAAAGGGGGTTACTATCCAGGTTGGGGAGAGGAACTAGGAGTTTCTGAGGTTTCTAATCCAGAAAATTTCAGAATTTTAAGGTTAAGAAAAATCAAATTCATCTGGTTAATATCCTCATGGGATGCTGGAAGCTTCTCTACAATATCCTATGGTAGCTCAAGATGTATCACGAGCCCTCTCCTTAGACCCTATAGTCTCCCTTGTCTCAGAACTCATCTTTTCTTTAATTTTATTTTTTTAAAATTAATTATTATTTTTTTTTAAAAAGATGACCGGTAAGGGGATCTTAACCCCTGACTTGGTGTTGTCAGCACCACGCTCACCCAGTGAGCAAACCGGCCATCCCTATATGGGATCCGAACCCGTGGCCTTGGTGTTATCAGCACTGCACTCTCCCGAGTGAGCCACGGGCCGGCCCTTTTTAAAATTTTTTTAAACTGACAATAATTGCACGTGTTTATGGGGTATAACGTCACGTTTCGGTACATGTATACATTGTGTAATGACCAAATCAGGATAATTAGCATATTCATCACCTCAAGCATTTATTGTTTCTTTGAGGTGAGAACATTCAAAATCCACTCTTCTAGCTATTTTGAGATAAACGATACATTTTGGTTAACTATAGTCACCCTACCGTGCAATAGGACACCAGAAATTATTCCTCCGATCTAATTGTAACTTTGTACCTGTCAGTACTCATCTTCTAAGTCATGATTGTCCACCCCCTAATTAAACCACCATCGGACCCCTCCCACAGCCTCTCCCTGTTCCCACCGCCCCATCCATTCTCCACCCAGAAGCTAGAGTAACTATCAGATCATTCCCTTCTTCAAGCCCGGGGTTCCCAAGACCTTCTGGACGAGCCTTTGCCTCCCTCTCTGGTCACTGTCCTACAACTTTCCCTCACTCAGCCCACTCTGGCCCCGCTAGCCTTCTTTCTGTGTCTCAAACAGGCTAAGTTCATTTCTGTCTCAGGAGTTTTTTTTTTTTTTTTTTGTCCTTTTTGAGACCGGCCGCACCCCGCTCAGCCAGTGAGCACTGTGAGCGCACCGGCCATCCCTATATAGGATCCGAACCTGCGGCGGGAGTGCTGCTGCGCTCCCAGCGCCGCACTCTCCCGAGTGCGCCGCGGGCTCGGCCCATGCCTCAGGAGTTTTGCATGTGCTGTTCCCTCTGTCTGGAAGGTTCTTCCTCCCGGTCCTAGCACAAGCAGTAGGGCTGGGGTGTGCCACTCACATCTCCCCCCAGTGCTGAGGTACACATTCCCCTACTGGCCCCTGCTGGGACTCTCTGTGGGAATGACTCTCCACCAAAGACAGCTGGCTCACCCCAAGTCTTGCTCCTTCCTGGGGGTGGCCACATCCAGCGGCTGGCCAGTGCCAGGGTACAAAAGCCTGGCCCTGCTGACTTGAGCAAGTCTGAAAGGCTGTCCTTGCTTTGGAATTCCCTGGGGGTCAACTGAAGGCTTTGTTGTGACTGTGATATAGCCCAACTTCTCCCCTTACTCCACCCTGCCTCCCTCCCTACCCCTCAGGGGTTGAGCCCAAGAGTCTCCCCAATATACTTCCTGCATGCACATCTCCTGACCTGAGTCAGCAGGGTGGCATCTCCTCATCATTCCAGTCTTGGCTCAAACATTACCCTTCCTGCCCACCATGGGCAATGTTGCCCCATTCCTCTATCACCCTACCTTATTTTATTTTTATCACCGTTTGAAACTACCTCTCATTTTTGTTTGCTCATTTATCTGTTGTCACTCTCCTCCTGGAACATAAGTTCCATGACAGCTGCCATCTCATCCTCTGCTGTGTCCCCAGTAATGATGCCAGTACCTGGTGCATAGTTGGTGCTCACTAAATATTTGTGGCCTGAACAAATGTGTGTGAAGGAGTGAGTGGGTGAAGGAATGAATGACTGTGTGAGTGATGCCTGCCTTTCCTGCTCTCTCATGTCCTGCCCACCCCCCAGCCCCTGAGCCAGGCGTTGGCCCCCTCCCCCATGTGACCCCGGCTGAGCTAGGGCCTCCTGGGAGGATGGAGCCTGCAGCCGTCTTGGCTGCTTGCCCTGTATTGATCAAAGCTGGGAGGCCTGCTGGCTGAGGTCTGTCCCAGCCCGTGGGGGCGGGGGAGCAGAGAGGGATTCTGGCTGAGATTTGTGCAGGGCTTGCCTGGGGCAGAATTGTGCTGCTAAAGATCCATCTGCTTCAGGGGCTGACAATACCCCTTCCCCACACCTCTCAAGGGAGGACAAACTAGCCCCAGGAGGATGGCTGGGCAGAGGGTGCAGGCGACAGTCGCAGGGCTGTGGGCTATGTCCTGGGCAGTGAGTGCTCCTGGTCTCTCGCAACGCCATGCATTTGATTGAACATCACTGTTTATGGAGGTTCTATTATGCTCCCTTCCTTGGGGACGGTGAGTGGACTGGATGAGTCCCTTCTCATACGGGCCCGTTGATCAGCCCTCTGTGCAGACTACTGTGCAGGACCCGGGGGTGTGGTTCTTGGTGAGCTCTGGTTCTGGCTGGAATCACACTTGCAACAGCTCCTTGTGATTCTGGGGCACAGGAAAGGAAGTGCTGTGCCATGGGAGAAGCCCAAGAATGGTCCTTCCTTAGAGTCCTGACCTAAGAATGAATAATAGGTATAATTCCTATGGGGCCAAAAGGGACCTTCGTCCAGAGAAGAGAAGTGATTTGTCCAAGGTCACATGGCTATTAGTAGTTAAGATGGAGCTGGAGCCCACTCTCCTACCTTGCAGGTAGACTCAAAGTGCACAGGTACCAAGCACCTCCTCTGGGCCAGGCCAGTTGATGAGTGCTGGAGATGGTATAGGGCTGGGCAGGCACCCACTCTGACCTCAGGAGCTCACGGCCCAGGACACACACACACACACACTATGGTGGCAGTGGAGGAGATTATCTGCATCAGAGACAATCTAGGAAGACTTTATGGAGGAGATGGTCCCTGAATATGTTTTAAAGATGAATGACTTTTAAAAAGCAGGAGAGGGGCTGGCTGGTTAGTTTGGTTGGTTACAGCATGATATTATAGCACCGAGGTCAAGGGTTCAGATCCCCATATTGGCCTGCCACCAGAAATAATACTAACAATA
Organism: Galeopterus variegatus; assembly: GCF_000696425.1. Classification (NCBI taxonomy): domain Eukaryota; kingdom Metazoa; phylum Chordata; class Mammalia; order Dermoptera; family Cynocephalidae; genus Galeopterus; species Galeopterus variegatus. The sequence goes on from NW_007744991.1 coordinate 5,713, forward strand.
ATAATTAAAATTTTTTTTAAAAAGCAGGAGATATTGCGAAGAGGCAGCCAGGTATGGAGCACAGCATGAGCAAGGGTCTGGAGGCCACCGTTATCTGCTGCCTGGGCAAAGGCAACAGCCCTTTCCAAGTCTCCAGACTCCAGACTCCCACCCTCCACCCATAAACCACACCACTGCCAAGTGAGTTCTCTGAGATATGACTCTGATTATGCCACTCTCCTGCTCAAAGCCCGTCAGGGGCTCCCCACTGTTCTCCAAACAGTGTCCCTCCATCATAGAACTTGAATGCTAGAGGTTACATCAGGCATCCCGTGTCCATCCATTCTTTTACAGAGAAGGAAACTGAGGCTCAGAGAAGATCACACAGTGAGCTAAAATAGTGGACTTTTGACCCCTGGCAGAGCTCTTTCCCTGACACCACACCCCTTGCCATCCAGCTGGTTCTTAAGGAGCTGAGGGAAGTCTGAGAATCCTCAGCTCTGGTTAGAGACTCAGAACATCAACGCTAGAGTAGACCCTGGCTAGCACTTAACTCAGGCCCTCATTTTATAGACAAACGAGCTGACACCAGGAAGGCAAGAACCCTTGTGACCATCAGCTTTGTGGTTACTAAAACACTGGCATAAATGTTCTTACTTAATTCTCACAACTCTGGGAAATGGACTGGGTAAAAGTTATCATGACCATTTGGTAGATGAGGAAACTGAGGCCCAAAGAGCAGAGGGGGATTCAGGGTCACATGGTGGGTTCATTTATTCATTCTTCATATTTACACTGTGCATTTAGGTGGGGACACAGCAAGGGACAAGATGGTAGTGGGCCTGTGCTCATGATGCTCCCAGTCTACTTGGCAATACAGATAAGCTACAGCTGCAGTGCCCCGCAGCTGAGGCCAGCCAGGAAGCCCAGGGGCTAGGGAGCCCGGGCAAGACATTAGGGAGGGGGTGGATATTTCAGGGGAGTTCAGAGTGGGGGCTGGCGGGGGAGGGAGTTCCAGGCAGGGCCCTGGCCAGCCTCATGCTTCCCGCCTGCCAACCCAAGCTCCTTCCTGGAGGATTTAAGACTGTGTCGAGCAGTTGTTTTAAATTTCCGGGCAGGGGGCTGCAAGCGGGGGCGGGGGGTGCTGCAGGCTGCCTTGGGTGTGGGCTGCTATTTACCAGGGCCCTTTGTGGGATGCAGCTCTCTGGGCTGGGGGCTCCCACAATTGCTTCCAGCTGGGCTGTCAGCCAGCCAGGAGGAGTTGGGGATAGGTAAGGAGGGGTGGCAAGAGAGGACTGCAAGGACACAAGTGTCCCTTCCATCCCCGTGTCCCCTGTGCCTCCCGGGTGGCTGCTCTGGCTGCGCTATCAAGCCTGGTGGGGCATCCTTGAACATAAATGTATCTATAAACTGGGAATCCATCCGGCCTGGACGTTTCTAAGCTTTATGGCCTTTATGCACTTAATCTTTCATTTCCTCTCCTGCTTCATCTCCCTGCTCACTTCCCCTCTTTCCCGGGAGGAACTGCTCAGCTCCACCAGGGACCTCCTCCCCACCCCTCCCCTCCCCCACAGTGTGTTGAGACTCCAGGGCTCCTTTGTCAGAAGGTACCTTATAGGTACAGCTGTCCCGGCTTCCGTGGTCTCTGCCTGGGCCCCCACCAGTCATTCCCTCTACTACAGCAGGAGTGAATAAACACTGCCTGGTATGAAAACCTCCTGTGGCTCCTCAGCACCCATAGGACAGACTCCTCCAGGCCGCCAGGCCCCTCCAGCCTCCTGTCTCGCTCCTCCCCTCAGGCATAGACCATGTCTGGCCATCGTGAGCGACAGCACGGTGTTTCACCACTTTCAGCCTTGCTCTCATGGGTCCTTTGGCCAGGACACCCATCGCCTGTTTAATGTGGGCTGAAGGGGGCCCATCTTTCCCCATCACTCAGACATCGCTTTCCAGACACCCCACTCCAGGGCAGGGCAGGGCCATCCTCTGTGCCTGTAGCCTTATTTCCTGTAAAAAGAGGACAGTCTTTGGTCTTCTTTGTCTGATAACGTTTGTTGATAGGTGAAGGGGATAAAAGAGCTTTGCAGGTTATACAGGACTGTAGCAATTTGAGGGTAGGGAGGCTAGTCGTCCTCTACCATTTTGGGGGGTCTTACTTAATGGAAACATTACTTTTACCTCAAGTCACTTTGTTCTCTTTCCTGAATCCCAGAACTAGATTCTAGCAATATAGCTTGTCTCTGGTATGAGCCAGGGGCTGACTTAGGAAATCTCTCGTGAGAGATCCCCTAGTTCTTCTTCCTCATTTTACACAAGGGAGACCAAGGCCCAGAGAGGGAAAGGAACTCACTCAAGGTCACACAGTGAGTCAGGGCAGGGTTGGGATCAGTTTCTTTAAAATATACTGAGAGATCAGTTAATGAAAATATCCATTGGCTTGGAGCCAGAAGAGTTGGTTTTAGCCCCAATTTAGCCCCCACCTCAATCTCAGACAAGTCCCATGATTGCCATCTTCTCACACCCCTCTCTTGTCCTCCTCCCCATCTCGTTTCCTTCCTGCTAATTCCGATCTTGGAGTGGGAACATTTTCTGAAAGGAGGCTCGGCTCCTTTAAGGTCTCTCTTTCCCTCTCCTGTGCAAAGCTTCCCCGGAGAGCTGGGCCAGGACTGGGGGGAGGTGGCAGGTCCCAGCTGCAGGGCTTGGTGGGTCCTTCACCCAGAGAATGAGTCTGCACAGGACAAAGAATGTCAAGTCCTCTTTGTTCTGGGGGTGGGAGAATGGGATGGGCATCCTGGGCCGGGATGGGGAGGAATGGAGCAGGACGGATGTGATGGCTGGGGTGGGACAGGGTGGGGTGTGGGTGCAAAAAGGTGGAAAGGTGAGACATAGCCTGCCCTCCCAGGCTTGAGAGAGCTGTGGCCTTGTGGGGCTGGGCTGGGTGGTGATGGGGGTCACTTGCCCGGTCCCCCACAAGATGGTGGGAACTTTGGAGGCCTGGGCCCCACAACTCGCTCTCCCTGTGCCTTCTCATTGGGTTTCTCTCCACTCCTCACCCCCTGTCTGGGGAGCCCCCACTGTACTGTCGTTTCCCCATCCTCAGAAAAACCCTATGTGGGTGGTCTCTTTCCATTTTACAGGGATGGAAGTGACTTGTCTCTAGCCACTCCACCAGGGAACAGTAAAACTGGAATTTGAAACGAAGTCTAGCTCCAAAGCCCAGGCACTTATCATCTTATCATCAAGGGCAAAGGTCATTCCATGCCAGATTTTAACTGGACAGAGGGATCCTCAGAAAGGTGGAGTGACTTGCCTCAGGTCACCTGCATGTTTGCGACAGGGTCCGGCCAGCCCAGCTGTCCTGTTTTCTCCGACTGGCGTCAGCCTCTGATTGACTAAATAACCTTCTCTAGGGCTCTCAGCCACAGGGAGATGGAGGCTGGGGAGACTTGCTGAGATAATGAGGCAAGAGGCAAGGGTGGGTTGCACTGACCAGGTGCACGGTGAAGGCAATTCCCTCCTTCCCTCCCTTCTTTTCTTGGCTCGTGGGCCTTGAGGTCAGGCCAAGCCTGATAAATGCGCTGACCAGAAGCTAGTTCAGCAGTGCCTGGGGGGACACAGGCAAAGGGAAGCAGGAAGAAGGAGGGGGACAAAGAAGAACAGAAGCTTCAGAAGCTTTTAGAAGCTTCTTCAAAGAAGGAAAAGCTCTGTCTTAAGATTCCTATTCAGAGACAAGAATTCATGTCCTGGGGGCTCATGGCACTTGAGAACCCTAGACTGTCTATACTGGAAGGGAATGTTCCCTGCTCCTTGCCCTAACTGTCCAGGTGAAGAGACCACAACAGGGCCTGGGAAGGTCTCATCCAAGCACTGGTAGAGCAGTCACAGAGTAGGACCTGCAGGGTAGGGACAGGATGGAGATAGGTTGTGGAAGGGCTTATCTTAAAGCCAGTGAGCACCCTCTTTTCATGCAAGCTGCATGTCTATTTGGGATGGCCTGGGGAGCTGGGTGGATCTAAGACTGGACAAAGCTCCTCATCGAGGGGTCTCCTCGGACCCAGTTTTCCTGAGTCTGCTCCACCTACACCCACAGGTTCCCTGCCCTCCACTCTTCAGATGAGGGGGCTGCACTTCAGGTTCCCTCTCTGTCCAGCTGGACAGATTCCTGGGTCTCTCACGGAAGATGCTCAGGCTCTTTAAAAATAAATAAATAAATAAATAAACCAAACACCAGATTTAAATTCTTGCCTGACTGCTCTCAGTCTAGCTTCACCCTTCCTGCTCTCCTGTAGCCCCTGCTGCCTAAGCCCCTCCTGGGCATTTCAGCCTTCTCATATATTAGGAAGAGCGGGCAGGGATTGCATGTTCTTTGTGTCTGTTGGGGAGTGTCTGTTGTGCCGGGCACTGTGCAGCAGGCTTTCCCTCTGTGCTTCAGCCTTCTAACAACCTCATCAGGCAGCCATAGGATCCCCATCTTCACAGGACCTGGCAGAGGAGAAAAGTCAGGCTGAGAGAGGGCAGGGAACTTGTCTGAGACCGTGTAGAGGCAGAGGCTTGTCCTCAGGTCTTCTGAGCCAAGTTTCAGGTTCTTTCGTTGGCTGAAATGGGCAGGCATCAGCTGGAAGGGGCCTCACAGACCATTTCCAGATGATCCTTTCTCATATGGATGGAGAGAGTGAGGCCCACGGAAGGTAATGAGCTTACACAGGGTTCCACAGCAAGTTATTCTAAGTGCCATACAAGGTCCTGGGGCTAGGGAACCAGACTGAACAAAATGACAAGATTCTGGTCTCTTGGAGCTCTTACTGATGAGGAGACCAGCAGCGCAGAATGCTTAGGGCTCTGATAAGGGAAGTACGGTGGCTTCTAATTACACAGAGCAGCCCTAACCCAGCCTATGCTGTTATGGAAGGCTTCTTGGGGGAGGTGATTTCTGAGAATTGAAGAGTAGCAGGAGATAGGCAGAGAAGTCCCAGGGGGGAAGAGTGCTCCAAGGTGGGAGTTTTCTATATTTTCTGTCCCCCAGGGAAACACCAGAGAGTTTTTAAGTGGTGAAAGCACACTGACAGGATTGCC
>NW_007744991.1:12515-12920 GCF_000696425.1 Galeopterus variegatus
CACCGCGCTCAGCCAGTGAGCGGAACCGGTCTCCACATGGGATCCGAACCCTCAGCGGGAGTGCCGCCGCGCTCCCAAGGGGCGCACTCTCCAGTGCGCCACCGGGCCGGCCCCTGAGTTAAATTTTGACTCTGTTTTCTACCACCTGGGTGATCTTTGGTCAAGTTATGTTTCCTTCCTGAGCTATAACATCCTCCCCTGTAAATTGGGAATAATTCTGCCAGGCTGTCAGGGGTGTTGTATGGTCATGTCTTTCAGAGCACCTACCTCAGCACACGGCATTCAGTAGGTGCTCTATAATGCTAGGTCCTCCTTTGCCTTCTCTGAGCCTCTGTTTCCTCACTTTTTTTTTTTTTTGTCTTTTGTCTTTTTCCGTGTCTGGCAACGGATCCCAACCCTCAGTGT
>NW_007744991.1:14320-15505 GCF_000696425.1 Galeopterus variegatus
GCCGGTCTGCATGTGGGATCCGAACCCTCGTCGGGAGCGCCACCGCGCTTCCCAAGCGGCGCACTGTAGCAGTGCGCCACTGGGCCGGCCCAGGAGCTCCTGATTCTGTCCCCACCTTCCATTGGCTTTGCACCTCCTTTTCTTTTTTAAGGTTCAAAGAGCTGTTTTATTTTTCAAAGGAAAAACAGCTCGGTATCTTAAGCAAGTCCTCTTGACATGACAGATATAGTCAATGGATACAATTGATTCTGTGGAACTTAGCTAAACACTGAAAAGTTCCTATACCTTCCAAGTATATAATCTGCAACTCTATCTAAATATATAATCTGCCACTGCACCACCTTTTGTTCAGCCTCATCATCTCCCAGCAAGGCCCCTCCAAGCCATTCTGTGTACAGCAGCCAGAGTGATCTCTAGGTGAACAAGGGACTGCATCACACTTCTGTTCAAAACCCTTCCGTGGCTCCTGTCCCAGTGCCCTCCAACTAAACCAGGCTCTCCTACACTCTGCAGCAACACTGAGGGGCTTTGTCAGCCCCTGCCCACCGATACTACTTTTCACCTCTCTCCTTGCTGTTCCCTCTTCCCCTGGGTCTCCTGACTAACTGCTACAGCCTAAATTCCAGCACCAGTTCTTCTAGGCCTGCCCTGCTGCCCCCAGGCTGGGTGAGGACCCCTCCACTTCTCCCTCTCTCGCAGCACGTTTGGCCTGCGGTGATAATCAGCTGATATGTATTGAGTGCTAACTCCAAGCATTTTTCTTTATTGACCCACAACCACGCTATGAGACAGGTTCTATGAGCCCCTCCATTTTTCAAATGGGTAACAGGTTAAGTAAAATGACTAGGGTCACACTACTTGGGGACTGGAACCCAGGCCGGCTGTCTCCAGAAAGCTGGCCTCTAATTCTGAGATGCCGCCTCCTCCTGCAGCACTGGGTGGACATGTGCGGGTCCTTCTCTGCCCGTGCGACTAGAATGTGAGATACAGGAGGGCAGGGTGGCTTCTGATCCATCTCGATGGCAAGGGGAGGTGCCCGACGCCTGGCGCTGCCTGCCGGGGTCTCTGGCCGCTGCAGGGCTGCTAGGGCCCCGGGGCGGGCCTCTGCGGGCGACCCAGCTGGGGCGGGCTTGGGGCCAGATGGGCTGCGCGGCTGCAGGGAGCCCGGGCCCCGCGGGACGGCCC
>NW_007744992.1:0-400 GCF_000696425.1 Galeopterus variegatus
CAAAAGCAGAAAAGATGAGAAGAAATCTCTAAATAAGTAAGGTGACCTTTTTTAAAAAAAGGAAAAATAAGAGGGATTTGACTCTTTCTCAATGTTTGTGGCCCAGATACCTGTGGATGCCCGAAATGTGTCGAACACACATTCCTCAAGTCACCCTCTGAGCCATGCCTAGGGCCTCACTAGACCAGTGTCTCTCAACCTCTACACTACTGACATTATCGACTGGAAAATTCTCTGTTGTGGGGGCTGTCTTGTCCCGCAGGATGCTTAGTAGCATCTCTGGCTTCTACCCACCAGGTGCCAGCAGCATCCCCTAAACCCAGCTGTGAGAACCAAAAGTGTCTCCAGACATTGCCAAGTGTCCCCCGGGGGCAAAACCACCAGCTGAGAACCAATGCCT
>NW_007744992.1:2568-2846 GCF_000696425.1 Galeopterus variegatus
AAATGAACATGATCACTAAGGCTCAAAATCATTTATCTGTTCACTTTCATAAAAAGTGAATCTTGTCTTTATTAAAACAATTTTCTTCTGTCCTTATGAATTATTTGTCAAATTTGACTCCAGTCGGAGCAGGGTCAGACACAGCCAGTGTGCAGCTGACATAAGATCTGTGAATTTGTTACTAGAAGAGACAGAGGGCCACCCTCTCGTCTCCTAATGTACCAGGGCACATTCAGTTATGTCCTTAGAGCCCAATTACAGGTTCAACTACACAAAAA
>NW_007744992.1:4875-5308 GCF_000696425.1 Galeopterus variegatus
ACTCAAAGGATGTCAGTCTAAGGAAATAACACAGAATACAAAAATACTTGAATCAAGAGTCTCTTTTCCAATTTAATTACAGAAGTAAACATTTTTGGAACAATTTTACACATTCAACAATTGGAAGAATTTAAAGTAAATTAAGCTGTACAATAAATAATGTAGGTTTTTAAAAATAGTTAGGAAGTACTTACACTCATGGGGATATGCTTAAACTAATGTGTCATGGAAACCTCAGGTACAGATATTACATGCACGGAGGAACAACTATGTGAAATCCATGCACCCAAATATTTACATTGGATTTTACATACCAAATAATCTACCATGCTGGTATGGTGTGGTGGTTTTATAAATTATCTGCATCAATTTCTACAAAGAAAAATGCTTACCTTCCTCATAGAACTTGAAGGAGTCACGGCTTGTGTCAACA
>NW_007744992.1:7267-7892 GCF_000696425.1 Galeopterus variegatus
GGCATACTGAACTCTGTTACTATTTGAACTTCTAAAATGATGACATGGACCAGTCTGAACAGCAGGTTCTGCTCACTCAGGGACACGAGTGTGCCAGTTTTCCAGAACATCTGTCCTTCAATGGCACCAGTTGCACTAAAAGCCCAACAAGGACCACACTCACCCTGAGAAGGGGGTTAGAAAGCTGTAACCCACAGAACAAGTAGTACGACTTCGACATCAGCTCTTATGCCTGAATACTATTTAAATAATACTGAACTGCAGGTCGCTCCTACCAGAGCAACGAAGCCAGTTCCTCCCTGGCTTTCCTGTGGGGGATGGAAGGTATGAATCTGATGCTGTCGTACCTGGTTCTTCACGGGGGTCACAGCGCCTTTCTCTCCCCAATCCACAGATGCAGGGACCTCAAGAAACACTTTCCCCTTCTTATGTTTCTTGTTTTGAAAGCCCTTCATCACCTGCCTGAATTCTTCATGGGTCTTCAAGGAGAAGTGAAAAAATGTTAAGAAAAAAAGCAAGAGATGACGTTGGTAAAGAACAGAGGAGAGGAAGCAGGGGTAAGCGATCCACGTGCACTCACCATGTCACCAAAGGCGTTCATGGCCATTGTGAAGCCATGCTTCCC
>NW_007744992.1:9903-10808 GCF_000696425.1 Galeopterus variegatus
GCTCTGAATTGATTGCTCTGTATTTGAAAGAAAAATAGTTGCCGGTGACTTGTTTACTATATCTAGGAATTGGCTATCCTCAGAAGGGACAATCCCTTCAGAGTCAGCAAGGTCCCAGAGGTGAAAGCATCAGAATATAAAAAATAAAAGACATGGCTTATACAGGGAGGAATAAAATGAAGATGCCTGTAAGAAAATTAAAAAGAAAGACACAAACTGTACTCAAACCTGTAATGANTGGGAGGGCATCACACCTTCTTCTTGGCCAATATACAGAAGGAGATGAGATAAGTCTTCCAGCCTCCCCTTCTTGAATGAAATCTTTCAGGAATGCACCTCCAGGAGAAAGCAGGGAGCAGAGCACCCCCTGACCCTGCTGCCTCACACTTGGGCCTGTGCCTCCAACACCTCCACTCACAACCCCAAACAGGGGACACCTGGCCATGCCGCTAGAAGCCAGAGCCCCCAATGCCAGCACCAGGACATGGGCAGCCTGCTCCCAGGGCTTGGGGCTCGGGTCCTGGGCCAGGCACCCCACACAGTCGTCTGGGCCGGAGCACTGCCACCTGCGCCCACCCTTCACACATGTCTGCTGTGGCCACTGTGTGTTTTCCTTGGCACAGGAAGGGACTGCACCGCTGCCCCACATGCAGGGTTCAAGCTGCCCTGTCCTGCCTGGCCAGGGCTGGAGATGGTGCATCTGGGGATTCCAAACTACCCCCATGCCCAAGGCTGGTGTGCATTCTCCTTCCTGGGGTGGCCTCACCAAACTTCAGCCCCACTTGGATCGCTCATAGCCACAGCTGCACTACCGTAGTAGGCAGGTGTGGTTGGCAGGTGCAGGGCAGCGGGGTCTCTGAGGTGGGTGGTTGCCACCCACAGGCTGCCAATTTGGCCTTTAAGGT
>NW_007744992.1:12585-13010 GCF_000696425.1 Galeopterus variegatus
ACCTGATAATAATTTTTTTTAAAAAGAGCTCCATGGTCAAAATTCACTTTAATTGGAAGCTTATATTCAGGTTGTATGCATATTTTGGGGGCCTCTGTTTTTTCTATTGAACCCAACTGTCTTTATAAATTGGTAAGTTTTATATTATACCTGTCTCATGGCTAAGAATTTTAAATGAAAGCTGTAAGATCTTTGTTGCTGTATTTTTACACATATGTGTNTGGAACCAAAGACACAGCAGCCTTGGAAATCCACTAATGTCTTGTTCCACCTCAACTGCACAATTGCCACAGGGTCTTCACCAGAACTTGGGAAGATGCTCCAAAAACAGGCTCTGAGACTTTTTCCCTGTCACTTGACTGGGTTGCAACCCTCTTGAGTGAAATGAACATGATCACTAAGGCTCAAAATCATTTATCTGTTCA
>NW_007744992.1:15292-15503 GCF_000696425.1 Galeopterus variegatus
TTGGAAGCGACAGGTCTGGAAAAAACATGACCACACGGGGCAGGTGCCCAAGGCAGTAAAACACCAGCCAAAGTGGTGCTGCTTTGCGGGCTCACTTACTCCACCCACACAATGTTTACCAAACCACCTTGAACCGGCTCTGAGGAGAGAGGAGCCTGACCAAATTATTCTATTTTCCCAACAGGGATCTTCAGGAAGCCAGTGTCATTAG
>NW_007744993.1:0-9664 GCF_000696425.1 Galeopterus variegatus
TCTCTCTCTCTCTCTCCTCCCCTCCCTTCATCATCTTGTGGTGTGAGACCCCTGGGTCACTGTCAGACTTATACAAAAATACATGTGTACATATGACAGTTTAAATCCAGCCCTTTCAGATTCATTTACATTTAAGTAAGAAAAAAAGTGCTGCTTTAAAACAACCATTTATGTCTAAGAAAATATCTTCGAATCCTTTAATTTATTATTTGAGAAAGTCATTTTTACTAAGAAGAAAAATGAAGTATGTTTTGTGTTGTCAGTATTCAGGTTGCAAAGGTTGAACCTCTGGTTTCAAAGAAGTTTCTAAACTTGGTAAGGCCTGCTTCCCATCACTAATAATAAAAAGTGTTTTGTGTGCACACACCTTGCCCTGGGTGGTTCAACAGGTCACAGGCAAGCGTTGGGTGCTCGGGGGTTCCATTCTCAGCTCTCTCACTGACTTGGTCTTTGACCTCAGGAAAATTGGGATAGACTTAGCCCAAGAGGTCCTGAGCGCACAATCAGAATGTGTGCATACCACGGACTTTGCTTCCCTTCTTGAAACTCTCATAGTAGCACTTCTGACTCTGCTTTGATGAAACAAGTCAGGGTACAGTGACATACCATCTTGACTGGTTCTCGAGGCTTCTAGGGACTGCTCTCTGACACCGAGATTTGCCTTTTCCTCTTTTCTTCTCTTCCACTTTCTCTATCTCCCCATGCTGCTTTTCCACAATGGCTGCTTACCACACATAGACTTAGCCAACCAATTAATATAGCAAGTATGACTGTGGTATCATTTCAGATCCTGGGGGTACAAATTAATGCAGGCAGGTCAGTCTTAAATACAGCCCCATTCCTTAACCTGCTTGAAGCAGTTGAGTGCATTGGTGGTATTCTTTGAACCAGAGGATTTGATCACTGCACAACTGCTATTACCCTGCACAATAACACTCTATGCTCCAGACCCCAATCCTCAGTTTTACTCATTGCCCGCAGTCCCCCAGAACTAGATTCCAAGTTGCATGTTTATCAAGGCTTCCTCTTTTGGGCCCCTTTCTGGATGAAATCGGCTATAGGTTCCAAGGTTCCAGATTTGATTGCTATGGCTCTTTGAGGGTCATGGGAAACGTCAAAAACAAAAACCAAAAAACACAAAGATCAGTGTGGCTGACAGCAGCTGTGAGATTCTGTCATCCTTGTGCAGTCCAAGAACAACATGGAAGTGAAGGACAACATGACGCCTCACGCCGATTTCCAAGGACACATTTCTAAAATTTAGATTTTATGACTATTGCTTTTACTATGTGTGAAATGAGTTGCTAGTGCAGGGTTTTGAGCAGAAGAGTGACAAATTAGACTTAATTTTTAAAGTCTCCCTCTGGCTACCAGGTTTGGATCTCTGAATATTACTCATTTCCCTATATTTCCCATTGCTGAGTTCCTGACAGTAAACCTTATTCTTGCTCTGTCTTGCTTGGGCTCACATCCTCTCCCCCAGCACCTACAACAAGCACTGCTCCTCCATCTCTGCTTGCAGACCCTGCCTTAGTCAGGTAGGCAATAGCTCCTGACCCGAGCATCTTCCTTCTACCCTGATGCAGTGAACAGATCCAGGCATGACTGATTTCTTGTCAATGATGAAAGTGTGTTCATACTTTATCACCTGAACTCAGTATGGAGCTCTGTACGTTGATTTGGTACTATTTGGCATGGAATTTTCACCTTTTTCTCAGAAATCCCCAGGCTGGGGTGACCCAAATCTGTGAATGTTCCCTCTGCCACATAGGTACTTTGACTCCAGCTGAGCTTGTCCCCCTGCTTCTCACCTTTACATTTCCTGTCTCATAAGGACATCCCATGCTTTTCTGTATGTGAATCACTGGTGTTTGGTTATCACTTAGAAAAAAATATCTGAACAGATTTATTATTCAAAATTAACTTTTTGATAAAATGAAAGAAAGCCTGGATAATACATGTAGGCTTAAATGGGAAAAATATTTGCAAATATCTATAATCCTACTAATCATTTTCTAAAATTATATACATGTATATGTATAGTTTGCTTTACAAAATTACAACTATATATCTATACTTTTATTTTGCTTTTTTAACTTCATATTCTATAATGAGCATTTTCCCATCTTGTTAAATAAATGATTTTTAGTGCTAAATAGGATTTCACTGTGGTTGTATCACTATCAATCTTTTACTTAAGTATTTTAACTATTTCCAAATTTTTGATACTGTAACCGTGTTATAACAAATGTTCTATACACAAATATCTGAATAGATCTCTGACAACTTCATCTGATTAAATCCCTAGAAGTAAAATTACTGGGTGAAAGGGTAAAAATATACTTAAGGCAAGCTTGGACTCTATAATGCAGACTTCAAATCCCAATGAAATAGAAAGAGTCAAAAGAGGATTGTCCAGTCCCCTCATGATCCCCTGGCCATGGATAGGAAGTGAAGTTGGGGTGGATTCTCGGAACCTCTGGGTAAGGCATTTAATCATTTAAACTGATTTCTAAAGATCTGCACCTGCCAGAGCATATTAATCAATGTTGTTTAGGAAGTAGCTTCAGCTATCAGGAACAGCAGATGGATAAACATACCTGGTCTCATACTATTGATGGCTTCAATTTCTTTAGAATGAGTAATGGGCATCAGGTACAAATGTAATCATCTTCAACCTCACTTTCTCAGTTCATGCAATGAGACACCAATTGACATTTGCTCTGATTCCCAGTCAAATTTTGACATTATACTAAATCTGAACAGCAGTTATTCAATGGAAATGAGAAACCTGTAAGTCATTAATACTATATACATCCAGGAATGGGTGGCGACAACAAATTGCTTAGATACATGCAATGTCAGCAAAACCAGGAGAGTAGATTTTATGCAGACACGTCAGAGCAGAGAACCAGGGAATGATTTTTTTTCCTTGATTTTTGTATGACAATCATGGCTGTGATTACTCTCTTATGATTGTATATTGATCCTCAAAACACACCTGTGATATAAACTAAAATACTTGCCTCTTTTTCTGGATAAAGCGAGGCAGAAAAATGAAATTTTTCATTTGTCCCAAATTATCTATATGGGCTATATTCATTCCTTCAACTTTTATTTAAATGCTTCCTATGAGCCAGGCATTGTGCTTTGTTGGAGATTTACAAAGGTGATGAAGACAGGATCTCTGACCTTGAGGAAGACATATGCTACTCACGGAAGCAAAAATTCTGATAATGTGATAATGTGTTTGGGCATACTTATGGAGCAATAAAAGCAGCACTATATTGAGAAAAAAGTAAGCTAAACAAAGCCTTGAAGTCAATATTTGCATAGGCAAGAAACTAAAAATGCACTAGGAATCTGATATCTGGGATAAGATGATATAAATGTGCATCTAATGTGCAAATTTATAACACTATTGAACCCTAGAGATCAGATGTGCTTACACTCAAATCCAAGTTTGTAAAGATGAATAACTACTCTTAGGTCTTTTCCCAATGCAATAATTACTCTTCATAAAAGCTCACAATAAACATCAATTTTCATGTAATTAAAATCAGTGCCTTTAGTCACATGATCAGAGAATGCCACAGCTTACATGATGCTGGCCCAAGAAGGACAGATTCAGGTGAGCAGATCTGATTACAGTTACAAATGCCTTAGGGAAATAGTCAACCCTAGGTAATTCAGTGATAGACTAAAGAGTTTGTGGATTATTTAGACACTTTTCCTTCACTCCTTTTCCTTCCTCATGCTGCTTGGGCTTTCAGCATTTGCTCTTTACTACCTTCACCCAGGCCTGTAGGGAGACAAAAAGGTGAGGTCCAACATCAGTTTTGCAATTCCATTGCAGTTCTGATGAAAGGAGTTGATAGGAGACAATATTGAACAAAATATAATAGCATAAATAATTGGAAATTTCTGGGAAATTTTAATGGTCTTTGATACTTCCAGAACTTTTTACCTGAGGAATGGAAAACCAGCTATAGCTATCATTAAATATGCATAAGCTTGAGTTTTCCAAATTTTTTAAGTGTGTAATAACTATTTTTTTGTGTGTGTGTGTGACCAGTAAGGGGATCGCAACCCTTGGCTTGGTGTTGTCTGCACCGCACTCAGCCAGTGAGTGCACCGGCCATCCCTACATAGGATCCAAACCCGTGACGGGAGCACTGCTGCGCTCCCAGCACTGCACTCTCCCGAGTGAGCCACAGGGTCGGCCCATAATAACTATTTAAGTGTAAGCTCCTTGTCTTATATTTTTTAGGATCCAGACAGTTCAGGATCCATGCTTTGCTTTAGGAAATTGAATGAATGTTACTGTAATGGAACATTTTCATGCAATTATGGTCTCCCTGCTGCTGGATAACGACTGAAGCATATCCAGTGATGAGAAATAAATAGGGAAGCAAAGCAATGTGTATCTCCAGAGCTGCAAACACTGATGCTTTCAAGGTGCTCAATTATTCTGACTTTGTTTCTATTTATCGGGAAGTGAGTGTTGAAGAATGAATTATGTTAGTTCAATAGATGCTGGCAGGATCAATAGATGCTTTTGCATCATGCTCATACTTGATGCCTGCTGTCAGAGAGGTTGGCTTATAAAGCAGAACCATGGCCAGAGCAGCACTCCTGCCATTGAGAAGCAGTCTGCTCTGGCTGGATCATCTATTTTACATTACAGATCAATTTTTATTCATCTTCATTTCTAATGCTATCTCTGGTTGAAGAAAAGAGGATCAGCAAATTTGTGATCACCTAGCCATCTGAATCAGCTGTCACTTACTGGTATGAGAGTTTCATATATAAGCTGACACTTTACTCCTTCAAGGGAACGGTTCTGGTTGTGCTTGACCAAAGAATGAGCTACTGCATCTATGCATCGATTGCCAGGACAATGCACTATGACTCAAGAGCCCCTCTCTACCCCACGGTGCCATTCACTTCATGCTGGCTGGGGGTCCATCCAAGAAAATTAAACTATTGCTTCAGCATTATCCTGTAAAGTAAAATTTGGACTGTGTGTTCCCAGTTCCTACTTCGTTCACTTTGCAATCTTAGTAAAAAGGAAGAGAATGCGTTTCCTTTTTCCCTACATTGTCGAACTCTGATCTTATACTAGAACTACAGCCTTGTCATATAATTTTCAATATCTCAAACACAAAAAGAAAAAAACAAACACCGTAAAAATTGTGGGGGTTGAGGAGAGAGACTCCAAAAGAAGCACTTACAGCAAACCTGTGTGTTCAGCTGACTTGCCAGCTGTTTGCACTTTCATTCTCCCTTGTTGCCTTCAACTGCATAGCCAGCACTTACCGTTTCAGCCTCCCTTGAAGCTGGCTGAGTCCATGTGACATGGTGCCAGCCAATGAGATCCAAAGGGAAGAATACTGGGGTCTGGGAAAGCTTTTGAGTTCCTCATAAAAGGAGCAGACATGGCTGGCATAGCTCTCTTCCCTCTTCTTCCTTCCTTGTACTTGGGTGCAGTACCTGGAGCTGCAGTAGCCCTCTAGTGAGAACAAGGTGACAAACTGACACTGAAGGATGGCAGAGTAAAAAAACCTGCATCTTTCAATAGCATCCCTGAGTCCCTGCACCAGCCACAGACTATCTCTGGTCTATGAGAGAAGAATGAACCACAATTTGTTTAAGCCACTGTGAGTTTTTTCTTAGCCAGCCCCCAAAACATTCTTAACTGCTACAGCACTCAACTTAATGGCATGCTATGGAAGCAAACAGACAAGTAAGTCCATATGAATATTTTATAACTAATCTTAATAAATAGCAATAATAGTAGATTATTAGGAACTTTAGTGTTTATAGAGATGAACTTTCTAATGCACCAATATCACAGCCTTTCAATTGTGCAGTTTTAATGTCATCCACCCTGAATTCCATGAGTGCTGCACACCATGGTTTACAAGTACTCTTACTCCCTGGGCCTCTCATCATTTTTGCTGCTTCCATCCTGCAACTCCCAGACATGAACCAATCTAACCTCCCATCTTCAACCCTGTTCCACCTGGGTTGCTGAGCAATGCTGGAAAAACTAACACGTCTGTATAGTGAAGCCACTGAATATTTATAGTACTCTAGACCAGCTGCACCTGCAACACTGCTCGGCAGTTCTATTACACATTCTTATCCATCTCTTACCCATTTTCCACTTTTAGTCTTCCAAATCTTCACTATTCTCCTCAAGTTCCAATCACTTCTTCCCATTTCATAGAGAAAATAAAGGTTATCAAGGGGGATATCCCTCTTCTTCTCCAGCTCGGAATATGAGACCAGCTAGCCTGTATGCCTGCCCTCTGGCTCCCAGCTCTTCTCCATCACAGCCTCTGTCCTTTGTCTTCCATTTCTTCCTCTTCATTGACCCTCCTCTGCAGCCTATAAACATGCTTAATTATCTTCAAAAGAAGAAAAAAAGATGAAAGAAAAAAAAAAACAAGAAAAACCTTCCCTTTACCCTGCATCTCTCTCTATAAATATACCTTCTTCCTTTCACTGTCAATTACCGGGTTAAGTACTCACTCTATGGCAGACATTCTCCCTAAGTAGACTTATGCAGCATGCATCTTCTCCTGCCTAAGTTTTCAGTTTGGAATCCATCCCATTCCTGAGAGCACCATGCTTGGGGAAAGTTGACTCTATTTATGGCCAAATGTGGGTTCATCCTCCTTGCTAAAGTGATTGATTCAGATAACCCAGGTTAGGCAAATTTGAAGTTTCCCTGGCCAAAGTGATAAGGTCAAGAATGGGCCAAGGTAACTTTTGGTTTTCTCTCTCTTCTAAGAAAGCCTCCAAAAGGCCACACACACACACTCTCCCTTTCTGGATCTTGTGGTATTCCAAAGTGAGGACTGAAATTGCTGCATTTTGTCACCAGGAAGGAAACCAATAAACTGACACTATGGAAGACAGAATTACAAGATGAAAACAAACTTTTTAAATCACACTGTTGAGCCTAACACCTGCCCTTCTCTGGATTTTCCAGTTATGTGAGCCAATGAATGCCTTCATTATTTGAACTCAGTTTTCTGTTACTGGATGACAAACAAAACAAAAACCTCACCTCATAAGGTCTTGCCTACTCTACCTCCTAAATAGGTTCTTTATCTGCCTGCTTCTTTCCTTCCCCAATTGTCATCATTGCCTGTATTCAAGCCTTATCACTTCTCCCTTGATTTTACCAGACTGTAGTTAGCAAGTTTCTTTGACTTTAATTTCTTTTCCATTCAATCTATTGATTCCATAGCCATCAGAATGCTCATTGTAATATGGAAATCTGATTATATCAGTCCCTTTCTCAGGACTCTTCACCCATCCCCATCACACACAAGACAAAATTTAAATCCCTGATGCGGATAGACCAAGCCCGTCGTGACCCGGCTCCTACTTACCTGCCCAGCCTCATCACTCACCATTCTCTCAGTTCCATCTCTCCCAACACACATATATAGGAACACATTACATTCTTGAGATTCTGAATTACACGTACTTCTCAAACATATGTTGCTCTCTTCAGTTTTGGTGACTGCTCATCTGCTATACTATCCTTTCTGTATGATTCAGGGAATTTTTCTCACTGGCTGTCCAGTGGGTAGATTAACATTCATCCTAGCCCAACTTCTGTGAAGCTTATTCCAATTTCTCCCTACGATCCATTCATGACTACACATAAGACTAAGTTCTTTGAAGGTAGAAACTATGTTTAGTTTGTCTTTATAACCCTGTTGCTTAACAGTATCTGGCATGATAGTCCTTAATATTTATTGAACAAATGAATGAATGATGGAATCACTTGCAAATATCGAAATCTTACTTGAATTATTTTTGGATCCTCTAAATGATAAATAGCTAATTAAAATAATAATCATTAAGAAGTTGACTAAGTCCTTCAGATGCCTTTTCCATGAGCCATAGTCCCTGAGAGAGATTTTTAAAACTGTAGCAGATATTGTTTTGGTCTGCCCAGAATGTTTTCCTATTTTATCTTCTTCCAGGATTATTCCCTGACCTTGACCAGAGAGACAGATATGTGATCCTAGGTGAGTTTTTGTTTTGTTTTCTTTCTTTCTTTTTTATTTTTTATTGTAACATTTTTTTATTTTTTAATTGTACTTATCTACAGAGTTGAATATCAATACCTGTGTACAATATGTGATACTCAAATCAGGATAATTAGTGTATTTAACATTATACGATGTAATTGTTTTTCATGTCCCTTTACCAATTCCTCCCTTACCCCGTTCTATCCCCCTTTCTCAGCTCTGGTAAACTTAGTTCTGTTCTCTACTTTTGAAGTTCAACATATTATTGTTATTGTTGTATCTTTCTCTTTTTGTTTATGTATTTGTTTATTTTTTAGCTCCCACTTATGAGTGAGGACATGCAGTATTTCTCTTTCTGTGCATGGCTTATTTCACTTAACATGACTTTCTCTAAGTTCATCCATGTTGCTGCAAATGGCAGAATTTCATTCTTTTTATGACAGAGTAGTATTCCATTATGTAAATATACCACATTTTCCTATCCAATCATCTGATGGGCATTTAGGTTGGTTCCAACTCTTGGCTATTGTAAATAGAGCTTTGATAAACATGTGGGTGAGGTGAGGTATCCCTTAAACATGATAATTTCCATTCCTTTTGAATATATACCCAGAAGAGGGATTACTGGATCATATGGCAGTTCTATCTGTAGCTGTTTGAGGAAACTCCATACTGTTTTCCATACTGGCTGCACCAATTTAAAGTCCCACCAACAGTGTAGGAGGGTTCTCCTTTCTCCCCATCCTTACCAGAATTTGCTTTTCTGTCTTTTTGATAGTAGCCAGTCTAACTGGCATAAGATGATATCTCAACATGGTTTTGATTTGCATTTCCCCAATGCTGAGTGATGTTGAACATTTTTTTCATGTGTGTTGGCCATTTGTATATATTCCTTTGAGAAATGCCTATCAGCTCCTTTGCCCATTTTTAAAAGGGTTTTTGTTTGTTTGTTTGTTTTCTTACTGTTAAGTCGTTTGAGTTCCTTGTGTATTCTGGATATTAATACTTTGTCAGATGTATAGTTTACAAATATTTTTTCCCACTCTGTAGATTGTCTTTCAGTTTTGTTGTTTCTTTTGCTGTGACAGAAGATTTTTAGTTTGATATAATCACATTGGTTTATTTTTCCTTTTGTTGCCTGTGCTTTTGGGGTCATATTTGTGCTTTTGGGGTCATCTTTGCTTATTTCTACTTCCTGAAGTGTTTCCCCTATGGTTTCTTTTAGGAGTTTTATAGTTTCAGGATGTATACTTAAGTCTTTAATCCATTTTGCATTGATTTTGGTATAAGGCAAGAAGTACAGGTCTAGTTTCATTCTCCTACATACATATGTCCAGTTTACCCAGCACCATTTATTGAAGAGGCAGTCTTCCCCCAATGTATGTTCTTGTGCCTTTGTTGAAGATCATTGGTCTTTCTTTCTTTTTTTTTCTTGTGAGCCAGTTTTTGTCTCCCAAGAATCAGATTCTTGAGCAGACACACCTAAAACCTGAGTCATCTGAAGGAAAAATACTTAACAAGATCTGTAGCTCCTGAGGCTGAAAATCCCGAAGCTATCTTGGTTCTTGCCCTTCCCAAAGCTTAGTAAAGTTTGGTTGTTAAGTTTC
>NW_007744993.1:14406-15502 GCF_000696425.1 Galeopterus variegatus
GAGATGACTTGACAAGTCCACCTGATTTTAATGGTTTAATTTAGACATTTAATCTATGCAGAATTGCTTTCTATCTTGTGGGCAATATTGGGAGAAGAACAAGAGTTGACATCAACTTTCTTTTAAAATGAACATAAAGAAAGAGAACATTGTGTTCTTGATTAAAGAACAACTGTTGGTAAATATGCACTGTTAGCCTGACATGGTTCACAGCTACAATTTTAAAGTCAGCTATTGCCAATCATCAATAACTTTTTGAAACATTAATGATAATAATAAAGGCAGAAGCATTTTGCCAAAGAATTAAGAGAAAAAAACTGGATTCATATGACAAGACTATTGAGGTAGAAAAATGGATTTAAAATGGATTTCTCTTAGAAAAAGGTGTGATGGATTTTTTTAAAAATCCCTTTTAAAGGGGTAAGTCTTCAAAAACATTCTGCTTAATAATGTTATTCTAAAAAAGGGTAATTTACAGTCTTAACTTTTCCCCAGAGTTATAAATTTCTTTTTAAATCAACCTTACCTAAAATAAAATGTACCCACTTTAAGCATACTGTCAGTTCTTGTATAATTCAGCATAAATATTCCTAAAAATCATGGTGCTATACAAATCCCCACAATAAAAAAAAAAAGGGCCTGGAGAGAAATGGGTTTGGGAGAATAGTCAAAGACTATGACATTGAAAAACTGGAAAAAAAAATTCCCTAATATTACCTAATAAAAAGGTAGCACATTTGAACAACTTTGAATCAACGAGAACAGACATCTATAGAACACTCTACCCAACAACAGCAGAATACACATCTTCTTAAGTGCACATGGAACATTCTTTAGGATAGACCATATACTAGACTATAACACAAACCTCAATCAATTTAAAAGGATTGAAATAACATATGTTCTCCAACTACCACAATTGAGTAAAATTATAAATCAATAACAAGTAAATTTGGGAATTTAGCAAATATATAGAAATTAAATAGCACACTACAGGCTGGCCCGTGGCTCACTTGGGAGAGTGTGGTGCTAATAGCACCAGGGCCGCGAGTCTGGATCCCTATATAGGGATGGCCGGTTCGCTCACTTGGGAGAG
>NW_007744994.1:0-224 GCF_000696425.1 Galeopterus variegatus
GTGACCACACAGGTTTCTCTCCTGTGTGAATCTTCTCATATAAAAGAACAGGTAACTTATCTCAGAAATTGCAAAAATTTAATTAGTTACAATGGCCTGGATGTGCTGTAATGCAAACAGATCACACATACAATGGCTGAACAAAGTATTTCTCACTTACATAAAGTACAAATGAGGGTTTCAGAATAAAAGTGAGAAGACCATCTCTGTTCTATTCAGTTCCT
>NW_007744994.1:1309-2589 GCF_000696425.1 Galeopterus variegatus
CATAAACTTTCTTTCTTTTTTCTTTTTTTGTTTTTGCACATACCTGAGAATAAAATTTCTGAGTAGTATGGTGAGTCTACATAATATTTTGAGAAACTGCCAAAATTTTTTCAAAGTGGCTACACTATTTTACATTCTCATTTACAATATATGACAATTCTGTATTCTGTAAATCTTTGTCAACATTTATTATTGTCTATATTATAGCCATTTTATTGGGTGTTAATTATCCTCCTTATGGTTTTCATTTACATTTCTCTAATCACAAAAATGTTCATATTTCCATGTACTTATTGACAATTTTCATATCTTCTTTGTAGACATGTCTATTGAAATCCTTTCTCCACTTAAAAAAAATTGATTGCATATTATTGACTTTTAAGAGTTTCTTGAAATATATCCCTGACACAGATACATAATTAAAAAATTTTTTCCCATGAATTGACTTGCCTTTTTGTTTTCTTTATGGTCTCACTTGAAAAATGTGTTAAAATGTTACCAAATGCAGTTTATCTTTTCATTTCCTCCTGTAGACTGTGATTTTGGTGTAATATCTAAGAAATTGCTACCCAACTTATAATTACAAATATTTATTCCATTATTTCTCTATAAGTTTTATAGTTTTAGCTCCTACAAACAATAAGAGATCCACTTTGAATATTTTTGTGAATGGGTCTAATTTGAGTTAGGGGTTCAACTTTATTTTCCTGCAAGTGTATATAGTTTTCCCAGCACCATTTGTTCAAAAAAGCTGTTCTTTCTCCATTGAAATATATTGGCAACTTTGTCAAAATCAATTTACAATAACAAAACTGTTTATTACTGGACCTTTAAATTTATCTCAGTGACCCCCATGAATCTATTCTTATGCTAGTAGTACATTGTCAATAATGGAAATTTAAAGTAAAATTTGTTATTGGGAAGTGTGAGTTATCCAATTCTCCTTTTCAAAATTGTTGTGAGTGTTCAGTTTTATTTGCATTTTCATATCAATTTTAGGAAAATTGAGATTTTCAATTCCTGTAAAAAAGGCTGTTGTGAATTTGAAGAAATTGCATTAAACTTTTATATTAATTTGTGGAGTATTGTGATCTTAACAGCATTAAATACTGTTATCCTCAAACATTTAATGGATTTACTCAGTACATTTTTTATTTCTTTCAGGAATGTTTTCTTTTAATTTTCAGTATAAACACTTGCACTTCCTTTGTAAAATTTATTTCTAAAAGTTTTTTGTGCTAATATGAATGGATTTGTTTTAAATTTAATTTTTAGATTAC
>NW_007744994.1:3273-6140 GCF_000696425.1 Galeopterus variegatus
TCTCTACATCTCTCTGCTCTCCACTAAAAATAAATATGCTGCTATTTACATTTTCTAGAGCTGTAGAATGTTGACAGAAGCAGTAGAATTATATGAAAAATCATAATGCAATGAAAATCAAGATGCGTTCTTAGTGAAAACAATATGAAAGCATATATTTTTGTGTGTATGTGATTTTTATTTCTTTCTATACCCCATTCCCAGCATTCCCAAAGGACATGGTATAAAGACGGCTGCCTCACTGAAGTTCTATAAGAAAAGCAAAGTAGAAAAAGAGCTGCAAAATTTAAAACTGAAGAGGCTCTTTAAGGTCACTTGCAATTTGATAAAGAAAGGAGAGGGGATAGAAGGCAACAGGTAAAGGGACACAAAATTCAACTGCAATGCATATCGAGAAGTTAAGATAAAAAAATAAAAAATAGAATAAAACAGAAAGTAGAAGAAAACTGTAACACAGATGATAATTTACAGCATATTTTTAGAACATTCGTAGAGAAAGTTTACCTCGGTTTACTTCAGCAGTNTTGGGTGTTAATTATCCTCCTTATGGTTTTCATTTACATTTCTCTAATCACAAAAATGTTCGTATTTCCATGTACTTATTGACAATTTGCATATCTTGTTTGTAGACATGTCTATTGAAATACTTTCTCCACTTAAAAAAATTGATTGCATATTACTGACTTTTAAGAGTTTCTTGAAATATATCCCTGACACAGATACATAATTAAAAAAATTTTTACATGAATTGACTTGCCTTTTTGTTTTCTTTATGGTCTCATTTGAAAAATGTGTTAAAATGTTATCAAATGCAGTTTATCTTTTCATTTCCTCCTGTAGATTGTGATTTTGGTGTAATATCTAAGAAATTGCTACCCAACATATAATTACAAATATTTACTCCATTATTTCTCTATAAGTTTTATACTTTTAGCTCCTACAAACAATAAGAGATCCACTCTGAATATTTTTGTGAATGGGTCTGATTTGAGTTAGGGGTTCAACTTTATCTTTCTGCAAGTGTATATAGTTTTCCCAGCACCATTTGTTGAAAAAAGCTGTTCTTTCTTCATTGAAATATATTGGCACCTTTGTCAAAATCAATTTACAATAACAAAACTATTTATTACTGGACCTTTAAATTTATCTCAATGACCCCCATGAATCTATTCTTATGATAGTAGTACATTGTCAATAATGGAAATTTAAAGTAAAATTTGTTATTGGGAAGTGTGAGTTATCCAATTTTCCTTTTCAAAATTGTTGTGAGTATTCAGTTTTATTTGCATTTTCATATCAATTTTAGGAAAATTGAGATTGTCAATTTCTGTAAAACAGGCTGTTGTGAATTTGAAGAAATTGCATTAAACTTTTATATTAATTTGTGGAGTATTGTGATCTTAACAGCATTAAATATTGTTATCCTCAAACATTTAATGGATTTATTCAGTATATTTTTTCTTTCAGGAATGTTTTCTTTTAATTTTTAGTATAAACACTTGCACTTCTTTTGTAAAACTTATTTCTAATAGTTTTTTGTGCTATTATGAATGGATTTGTTTTAAATTCAATTTTTAGATTACTTATTGCTAGTATGAAAAAATACAGATGAACTTTGTATGTTGATCTGATAAATTCATTTATGGATACTAGCATTATGTTAGCAAATCTCTTACAAAGTTTTATATACAACTTTATGTCATCTGAAATTAAAGATGGCTCTACTTTTTCTATTCCAATATGAATAACTTTATTTACTTTTTATGTAATGTTTTAGCTACTTTCTCCAGGTCAAAGTGAAATAAAGTGGTAAAATTGAACATTCTTGTCTTGTTTTTCAAACTTGGAGGTTAAAGCACCTAGTCTTTCATTATTGTGTATGATGTTAGGTGTATGTTTTCTAAAGATGCCCTTTAGCAGGTCTAAGAAGTTTTATTTTCATTCTATTCCTAGATTGCTAGGGGATTTATCATAAATAAGCCCATAAATATGAGGGTATGTCAGATAACTTGAGAAAGAATTTGTATTATATTTTAATTCTATTTGCTCACAAACTATTAAATATCTTCATAAATCCATACTTCTACAGTCAACTGAGAAAAGGTCTGTGATATTTAACTAGCTATAAAAAGGCTAGAGTGGTATTTAATGTAAGAGATACAAATGTAAGTCACTATATTTAATATGCTGTGTATATATTCACTACCCAAATTTATGTAGGATCCATTAAAGGAAATTCCTGTTAACATAGAATACTTATATGCATAAACCCTACATACTCGAGATGGCTGTTCTGTGCACTGTACACTGTTTAGCAGCATCCCTGGCACTTAACCACTAGAAGGACCAATGCCTCCATTTATGGCAACCAAAAATGTCTCCAGATATAGGCAAATACCCCCAGCAGTCAATATAACTTCTTATACATAACTATTATAATAAAGTCAAAAGAATTTTTAAAATAGTTTTGATACTATAACCTTTCCATTTGAAAATTTACATACATTCTACATAAGTTGATACTTTTAGCTTCATTTCAAATTCTGTGCTATAAAAGAAACTTGAAATTTTGTTTAAAGTATTGACACATTAAAGATATTTCTAAAAATTTGCTTTATTTTCAGCATAAAATAATATGTATCCCTGACAAGTCGTTCCTAATTTGTTGCATTGTTTCTCCCCATGATTTCTTTGATTTTTCCATAGAAAAACTTTGGGATAAAGGTGACCACACAGGTTTCTCTCCTGTGTGAATCTTCTCATATAAAAGAACAGGTAATTTATCTCAGAAATTGTGAAAAATTAGTTAGTTACAATGGCCTGGATGTGCTGTAATGCAAACAGATCACACATACAATGGCTGAACA
>NW_007744994.1:7113-10693 GCF_000696425.1 Galeopterus variegatus
AAGTACAAATGAGGGTTTCAGAATAAAAGTGAGAAGACCATCTCTGTTCTATTCAGTTCCTGTTTCTAAGTTACAGTGGCCTTCTCCCAACGGTGGCTCCCATGTCCATCCTGGAAGTCATCTGCATTTCAATCCTGGAAGGCATGAGAAATCAGGAAGAAGTGAATGGACATGTTGTTGTTGCCAGGCCAGAAAGTAATGTTCATCCCATGTGTCCATATCCCTCCAAAAGAGCTCAGTTACATGATCACACACACAGTAGCAAGTGGCTGAGTATGCATACTGTCTGTGCAAAAGAAAGGACAGTTTTGTGTGAATGTGTGTGTGTTTTTTGTTTTTTGAAAATAAATAGCTAGTCTCTACTATGCATGATTTCTCCCTTATGTGAATTCTCTGATGTCTGCTTAGGTGTGAATTTTGACAAAAGATGTTCCATATTCATTACAATCAGCCTTCCATATGCACAGGATCCACATCTGTGGATTCAACCAAGCATAGATCAAAAATATTTGGAAAAAAAAATAGTACAGCAATACAAATCATATTAAAAAATTACAATGACTATTTATATAGTTTTTACTATATTCAGTAGTATAAGTAATTTAAACATGTGTTAAATTATACAGCAGAATGTTACACAAACAGTACACCATTTTATATAAGACTTGAGTGATGCATCCTGAAGTGTGTTCCTGGTAAGCCACAGATTTCAGTATCCATGGAAAGTTTTGAAACCAATCCCTGTGGATACCAAAGGACAGCTGTACATTCACAGGTTCCCTCTTTTATGTGAGTTCTCTGATGCATCCTGAAGTGTGACTTCTGATAAAAGGCTTTTCCATTTTGTTACATTCATGAGGCTTTCCCCATGTGAATGTGCTCATGTCTAGGAAGGTTTGATTTCTGGTAGAAAGAATTCCTACATTCATTACATTCAAATGGTTTTACAATTGTGTGAATTCTTTGGTGTACACTGAGGCTTGCTTTACTGTAGAAAGTTTTCCCATATTCTTTCTATTCATTTGGATTCTCACCTGTGTAAATTCGCTGATGCTTGCTGAGGTTTGACTTCTGGTGAAGTTTTTCCACATTCATTACATACATAGGGCTTCTCCTCTGTGCGAATCTCTGATGCATGCTGAGGTTTGACTTCTGGTGAAGTTTTTCCACATTCATTGCATACATAGGGCTTCTCCTCTGTGCGAATCTCTGATGCATGCTGAGGTTTGACTTATGTTTGAAGGTTTTTTTCACACTCATTATATTGATAGGGCCTTTACTATGTGTGGTCCAAGTTATAGTAGAAAGATTTTGTACATTCTTTATATTCATATGGTTTCTCACCCATGTGAGTACTGTGATGTACACTGAAGTGTGATTTACTTTAGAAAATTTTTGCACATGTTTTCTTTTTTTTTTTCCTTTTTGTCTTTTTTCGTGACCGGCAGTGGATCGCAACCCTCAAGTGTCGCGCCCGTACCGGACCGGGACGGGATCGCAACCCTCGGTGTTGCTCCTGCCCCTCGCTCAGCCAGTGAGCGGCCAGTCTGTATGCGGGATCCGAACCCTCGGCGGGAGCGCCACAGTGCTTCCCAAGCGGCGCATTATAGCAGTGTGCCACCGGGCCGGCCCATGCACATGGTTTCTTACCTGTGTGAATTCTCTGATGCCTGCTGAGGATTGACTGCCTCTGTAAGGGTTTTCCACATTCACTACATTCATATGGTTTCTCACCTGTGTGAGTTCTCTGATGTACACTGAGGCATGATTTATGGTAGAAAGTTTTTCCACACTCTTTACATTCATATGGTTTCTCACCTGTGTGAATTCTCTGATGTATACTGAGGTATGGTTTACAGTGGAAAGATTTTCTACATTCTGCACATTTATATGGTTTCTCACCTGTGTGAATTCTCTGCCGACTGCTGAGGAGTGAATTCTGGTGGAAGCTTTCCCCACATTCATCACACACATATAGCTTCTCCCCTGTATGTGTCCTCTTATGTATTGCAAGGGGTAACTTCTTCATGAACAATTTATCACATTCACTACATTTATAAGGTTTCTGTTCTGTGTGTATTTTCTGATGCTCAGTGAGTTCAGAATTTTCACAGAACATTTTCCGACAAATAAACTGAAAAGTTTTCTCTAATAGAGGAATTATCTCTTGGGCAAGAACAGCTGACTTATGAAAGACTTTCCCATAATCAAATTTATAGGATGTCTCTCCCATATACACTTTTTTATGTCCCAATAATATTGGCTCTGTATTGAAGAATTTCCATTGTCCACTATATTCAAAAAAGCCTGCTGCTGAGCTTGAATCTTGGAATGCTGATTAAGATGCTTACAGTGTCTCCACAGTTTCCCAGTTATATTACCCTCATCAGATTTCTCTCCAGCATGCATCCGATCAGCCTCTCTAGGAGGAAGTGCATTCCAACATATGTTAAACTTTTTGCACCTCATTCCTGAATAGTTTTCACTATTTATAATTGAATTTGAAATGTGGTTTGAGCTCAAATGAAATGTTTTTTCTAATTCAACTCTCTTCTCAGTTGATGTATTGCTGTTGGTAATTACAATTTGCTGCAAATGCGTATCATGACATTCTTGACTTTTTGTAATTAGACCTTCAACTATCTGGATATCTAAAATAAGAAAATATAACCATATCCATAAGCCACACATAAGTATTGTTTAAATGTGCTTGTAAAGGTAAAGAAGTTTTTTTTCACATCCTCATGGCATAGGATTGAGTAAAAATGAATAACAGATAATGGTTTTATAAGTATATATGTTTCCTACATACTACCATAATGTAATAAATTGTATTAATATATTTTCTAANTCTCCTCTGTGCGAATCTCTGATGCATGCTGAGGTTTGACTTCTGGTGAAGTTTTTCCACATTCATTGCATACATAGGGCTTCTCCTCTGTGCGAATCTCTGATGCATGCTGAGGTTTGACTTACGTTTGAAGGTTTTTTTCACACTCATTATATTGATAGGGCCTTTACTATGTGTGATTTTTCTTATGTTTATTGAGGTCCAAGTTATAGTAGAAAGACTTTGTACATTCTTTATATTCATATGGTTTCTCACCCATGTGAGTACTGTGATGTACACTGAAGTGTGATTTACTTTAGAAAATTTTTGCTCATGGTTTCTTACCTGTGTGAATTCTCTGATGCCTGCTGAGGATTGACTGCCTCTGTAAGAGTTTTCCACATTCACTACATTCATATGGTTTCTCACCTGTGTGAGTTCTCTGATGTACACTGAGGCATGATTTATGGTAGAAAGTTTTTCCACACTCTTTACATTCATATGGTTTCTCACCTGTGTGAATTCTCTGATGTATACTGAGGTATGGTTTACAGTGGAAAGATTTTCTACATTCTGCACATTTATATGGTTTCTCACCTGTGTGAATTCTCGGATGCCTGCTGAGGAGTGACTTCTGGTGGAAGCTTTCCCCACATTCATCACACACATATAGTTTTTCCCCTGTATGTGTCCTCTTATGTATTGCAAGGGGTAACTTCTTCATGAACAATTTATCACATTCACTACATT
>NW_007744994.1:10877-16041 GCF_000696425.1 Galeopterus variegatus
ATCAAATTTATAGGATGTCTCTCCCATATACACTTTTTTATGTCCCAATAATATTGGCTCTGTATTGAAGGATTTCCATTGTCCACTATATTCAAAAGCCTGCTGCTGAGCTTGAATTTTGAAATGCTGATTAAGATGCTTACAGTGTCTCCACAGTTTCCCAGTTATATTACCCTCAGCAGATTTCTCTCCAGCATGCATCCGATCAGCCTCTCTAGGAGGAAGTGCATTCCAACATATGTTAAACTTTTTGCACCTCATTCCTGAATAGTTTTCACTATTTATAATTGAATTTGAAATGTGGTTTGAGCTCAAATGAAATGTTTTTTCTAATTCAACTCTCTTCTCAGTTGATGTATTGCTGTTGGTAATTACAATTTGCTGCAAATGCGTATCATGACATTCTTGATTTTTTGTAATTAGACCTTCAACTATCTGGATATCTAAAATAAGAAAATATAACCATATCCATAAGCCACACATAAGTATTGTTTAAATGTGCTTGTAAAGGTAAAGAAGTTTTTTTTCACATCCTCATGGCATAGGATTGAGTAAAAATGAATAACGGATATTGGTTTTACAAGTATATATGTTTCCTACATACTACCATAATGTAATAAATTGTATTAATATATTTTCTAATGTTCAATCATGTTTTCTTTGTTTTTGTATTTTTAATTCATAAGAAAATATTTGGCAAAACTTTCACATACTGCCTGGTCATAGTTTTCAACCAAGTGCTTGTCATCTGAATTTTTTTACCCTATTTTATTTCTCTATTTTATTCTTATAACAACAATGGTTATCACATAGTGCTTTTTTCCCCTTTTTATTCTCATTTGAGGGTGGCAATATTTCATCAGATCAAGTACTTTCAGGTTCAGGATGAAGCCAATTTTCTGTCCTTTAAACAGAAATTTGGCTTAGATTCAGAATTTTCCACCTATTGTTTGTTTAGTTTTCATTCTTCCCTAGGAAAAAGCTATAGACATCTGGGATTTTTTCAGATAAAAAGTCTCCTTTCCCCCTGATGGAGTTTGGATGTGTTGTTCCCTCCAAAACTAATGTGGAAATTTGATCTCCAATGTGGCAGTGTTGGAAACTGATTGAGTCATGGGGGCGGATCCCTCATGAATGGATTAATGCTCTCCCTGGGGGAGGAGGGGTAGTGAGTGAGTTCTTGCTCTATTATTTCCCAGGAGAGCTGATTGTTTAAAGTACCCTGGCACCTCCTCTCTCTCTTGCTTCCCCTCTCTCACTTCCTCTCACCATGTGATCTGCTTGTACCCGCTGGCTCCCTGCCACTTTTCACCATGAGTAGAAGCAGCCTGAGGCCCATGCCAGATGCAGCTGTCTCAGAATCATAAGCCAAATAAACCTCTTTTCCTTATAAATTACACAGTCTCGGGTATTTCTGTTACAGCAATACAAAATGGAATACTACACCCCCACAGATAAAGACACCTTCCTACAAATTTCTCATTTAACATCATTGCCTCTGCTTCTAAAAATCTCCATTTTGTGACACTGTGCACTCTTTCTGCAGGTTTAAGACACTTAGTTTTTACCCAGGCTATACCCACAATATTTCAATTTATATTTAGCTCCTTCTGAGTTCAGTTGCCATTCTCTGGTGCACACACCTCAGCTTTATAGTTCACTGCTTCCGAAGGCTTTTATTTTGTGCAATGAATTTTCAGGTGTGTCCTATTTTCATAAAAAAATAAAGTCTTGTGTACATTCCTCATTCTCTTTGTTGTTTTTAGAATAATATTCACAAAGAGAAGGGAAACATGCTAACCTCAAATTCCAGTACTCCACAAAATAATCTGAGCCGCTCAATATAAAACTCTTTGTTCACTTGATGCTGCAACCCTCAATTGCCTGATTCTCCTTCCCAGTCCAGTAGCTCCTTTCCAGGTTCCTGTGCTGTATCCTTATCAGCTTCCTACTTTCTGATTCATGGCACAAAAGTCTCACTTCTGGACCTCTTTTCTCATTTTCTTATCAACTCCCTGGGTAACCTCCTCTAGTAAGTATGACTTTAAAAATCAGCTTTAAGTCACCAATTTCCAAATNCACTTAGTTTTTACCCAGGCTATACCCACAATATTTCAATTTATATTTAGCTCCTTCTGAGTTCAGTTGGCATTCTCCCCACCATTTTCTGGTGCACACAAGTCTGCTTTATAGTTCACCGCTTCTGAAGGCTTTTATTTTGTGCAATGAATTTTCAGGTGTGTCCTATTTTCATAAAAAATAAAGTCTTGTGTACATTCCTCATTCTCTTTGTTGTTTTTAGAATAATATTCACAAAGAGAAGGGGAACATGCTAACCTCAAATTCCAGTACTCCACAAAATAATCTGAGCCCTTCAACATAAAACTCTTGGTTCACTTGATGCTGTGACCCTCAATTGCCTGATTCTCCTTCCCAGTCCAGTAGCTCCTTTTCAGGTTCCTGTGCTGTGTCCTTATCAGCTTTCTACTTTCTGATTCATGGCACAAAAGTTTCACTTCTGGACTTCTTTTCTCATTTTCTTATCAACTCCCTGGGTAACCTCCTCTATTAAGTATGACTTTAAAAATCAGCTTTAAGTCACCAATTTCCAAATTTGTACTTCCAATAGTGATGTCCTCTGCAAACTCTGTTTTATACTTGTGGATGTATTATATGTCAAATTTGGAATAGAGTTAAGTTGAACTGGCACTATGTCAAAGCAAACACTTAATAGTCTCCCTAAAACTGCCCAATCTGGATATCCTTCCTAAATGCTACTACACATTTTTCTGTCTCCCTCACTGTGGTTACCTATTCTTCATGATTCTAATACAAATACTTAATGTATATTATTTTCTTGTTTCTCTCTCATCAGAATCTAAACTCTGTAAAAAAAAGACATTATTTAGATTATTGGTGTTTTAAGTACAACTATAAAACAAACAGTGCTTAAAACCTGCTTAATTAAGATGTCATTAAAAAACAAATATGTGTATGAATAAATGTTTGTGCTATAATATAAATGTTCCCCCAAAACTCATATTGAAGCTTGATCGTCATTGTAATAGTGTTAAGAGTGTGGGAAATCTAACTACGGCATTTGTACTGTGAGGTTTTTGGGAGGTTATTAGATAGTTAGAGCCATGACCACATGAATGGATCAACCTGTTCATGAAATAATGAATTAATGGGTTTCAGGGGGTAGATTGGTNATGTATATTATTTTCGTTTCTCTCTCATCAGAATCTAAACTCTGTAAAAAAGACATTATTTGGATTATTGGTGTTTTAAGTACAACTATAAAACAAACAGTGCTTCAAACCTGCTTAATTAAGATGTCATTTAAAAAAATATGTGTATGAATAAATGTTTGTGCTATAATATAAATGTTTCCCTGAAACTCATATTGAAGCTTGATCATCATTGTAACAGTGTTAAGAGTGTGGGAAATCTAACTATGGCATTTGAACTGTGAGGTTTTTGGGAGGTTATAGGTAGTTAGAGCCATGCCCCCATGAATGGATCAACCTGTTCATGAGATAATGAATTAATGGGTTTCAGGGGGTAGATTGGTGTTTTTATACAGCATGTGGACACACTTTTGCCACTCTCACCTTGTGATACACTGCACCACCTATGGACCCTGCTGAGAGTCTCCACGAAGANCCAGCCCGATGGCTCACTCGGGAGAGTGCGGCACTGGTAGCACTGAGGTCACGGGTTCAGAACTTGTATGTTGATGGCTGGTGCACTCATTGGCTGAGTGTGGTGCGGACAACACCAAGCCAAGGGTTGCAATCCCCATACCGGCCCCCCCCCCAAAAAAAAAAGCCAGTCTGGAAGAAAACTTACATGATAATGGAGCCCCCCCCCCAAAAAAAATAAAAGCCAGTCTGGAAGAAAACTTACATGATAATGGAGAAAAAGAGAGCTACCAAGAATACGGATAAAGTTCACAGTAAATAAAAGGGTCTAAAACAAGAAAGGTAGAGATGAGATTTGGGGAAGTATATGAAATATTCATTAAAATAAAAGGTGGGTGTATAAGTGTGAGAGCCCTCTTTGGAAATTATATAATGCATGAGTTTCTAAATAGGCCAGCAGTTCTCAGGTCTGAAATCTTGAAAAAATGTTGGTAAACACAGCTGAATATGACCAACATCTGCTGGACCTTACTCTTTCCAGCCTCGGTGCCCAGTATGTACTGACCTTGTAGACTCTGGTTTGGGGAGTCTGTCGTCCATTGCTCGGCTTCTTGCTCCAACTTGGAGATCACCTCTGGTTTGGTAATGCAGTGCCCTTTAACGGATAATAACAGGGACTTTGCAAAATTGTTGTCAGGTTCTTGAAAGGATGACAAGAGCTCACCTTAAGATGCTATGAAATGACAGGGCCAATTTGAGTGTTTCATTGGAGAGGGATGATGCATTCTTTTCAGAATAAAATCTTACCTAAATAGCATTAAATCTTATAAGTGGTACCTTTATTTACCATAGAAGAAGAAAGTGGTGTTTCTGATACTGAGGAGTTTTACTCACCCAATGACACCAGGTTGCTGTAGTTCTCCAGCATCACATTCCTGTACAAAGTCCTCTGACCATCATCAAGGTCCTGCCACTCCTCNGTATAAGTGTGAGAGCCCTCTTTGGAAATTATATAATGCATGAGTTTCTAAATAGACCAGCTGTTCTCAAGTCTGAAATCTTGAAAAAATGTTGGTAAACACAGCTGAATATGACCAACATCTGCTGGACCTTACTCTTTCCAGCCTCGGCGCCCAGTATGTACTGACCTTGTAGACTCTGGTTTGGGGAGTCTGTCGTCCATTGCTCGGCTTCTTGCTCCAACTTGGAGATCACCTCTGGTTTGGTAATGAAGTACCCTTTAATGGATAATAACAGAGGACTTTGCAAAATTGCTGTCAGGTTCTTGAAAGGATGACAAGAGCTCATCTTAAGATGCTATGAAATGACAGGGCCAATTTGAGTGTTTCATTGGAGAGGGACGATGCATTCTTTTCAGAGTAAAATCCTACCTAAATAGCATTAAATCTTATAAGTGGTACCTTTATTTACCATACAAGAAGAAAGTGGTGTTTCTGACACTGAGGAGTTTTACTCACCCAATGACACCAGGTTGCTGTAGGTCTCCAGCATCACATTCC
>NW_007744995.1:0-775 GCF_000696425.1 Galeopterus variegatus
GGGGATGTGATATGACATCCCTCCATAGGGCTAATGGATAGTAACTGTGTTGTTCTTTGCCACGTCTCGTGTCATTTTATTCTTCGCCATGTACAAAGCCTGTCATTTGAATGGGGCTGGGGGGAGGCCTAAAATCACAAGGGCACAGAATATTGTGTTGTTCTAGATCCTGCTACTCACTGTGTGGTCCAGGGACCAGCAGCATCAGCAGCCCTGTGTGCCTGTTAGAAATGCAGACTCAGACCTGCTGAATTGGAACCTGTGCCCTGCGGGGCCAACAGGTGATCCGTGGGCACATTCTTATTTGAGAAGCCCTGGTCTAGAGTTGTCTGTGGCTTTGGGCAGCAGAAGCCCTGAGGGCTGCTCAAAGCATGTCTTATGATCTGGGTGACTTTGGAGAGGAACTTTATTGCCCATTGGCCTCAGTTTCCTTGTAGCTTTATTTGCAAGATTAGAATGTTGCTAACATTCTCTGCTCCACCCAGCTCTTCTGTTTTTCTGAGTGAGTGCCACTTTCGAAATCACTTTCCCTCCCCATCCATCATACCAAACTCTTTCTGGGGTTGTATAGATTGGGAAGGTGCATCTGGGAGCTGATACTCTGCGCTCTGTGGAATTTCTAGGTTGTCTTTCCTCAATGTGCTCAGAGAACGTGTTCTCTCCTCTTAGCAGAGTATAGTCAGTGCCTAGTTGCCACAGGATCTGTATCCATGGTTGAGTGGTGGCTGCGGGAATCAGGGTTGGTTGAACCCTTGGATGCGGAACCCTGGGACAC
>NW_007744995.1:2194-3460 GCF_000696425.1 Galeopterus variegatus
CATTATTTGTGTGTGTCAGCAGCATGACCTAAATAAAGTTAGGGTTGATCTCTTTCAGAATATGTTTTGGATCTCTCCTTACAATAAAGTTAAGGCAAGTCGCTGTATGGTTTGCAATCAAATAGAAAGACCTTTTCAGCAAAGTACTTGCTCATCTATGGAGTTATTATTGAACATTGGTTTCTGGATGTGGTCAAATTCTCAAATTTCTCAAGTGTTTCCTGGCCTGCTAAGAACTGTAGTAGAAAGCAGTTTTCATTTGTCACTGCTGTTTTCCAGTGGTGGGGCAACTCGATAGCTCCCACTGCCTACGTCTTACCTTACCACCTTGGAATTCCAGATCAGTGCTTACCAGGGTTGGGTATTTTTCAGATCTTTGCCATTGTGCTGCTAGGTGGCTTTCTGGACTAACCTGACTGACTGCTTAATCAGCTGCTGTCCATGCTGCACAGAGCAGATGGGTTCAGGGACAGTGTTTCATTAGCTCTGTAATTTTAGGCAACCTGCAAACCAAAGCAAACAACAACACACAACACAATGACAACAACTCCAACTCCCTTGGTCATGCTGCATCTCCGACCTAGTTTGGGCTGCAGAGATTAGACCATCACAACTCAGCCAGGCAGAAACCACACAGGGAGCTAATTCAGGGATCACACATCTTTTCCAGCCCTTTTTCCCATCTTATATTGTATTTCACTGCCTGGGATGGAGATTATCCTAGATCTGTGGGATGCGTGAAGTCCTATGGAGGAAGAAAGTGTTTCATGACAAGCTCGTGCCTGGTTTAGAAGCTCCTGGGGTGGGTGGGGATTGGATCCAAGAGCTCAAGGCACTGGGTTTCCAGACAGCTAATTGGGCAACCCCAATTGGGAAGTGGTAACAACCAATCCTGTAGGCCGTGGTTGCTGTTAGAGGGAGTTTGCTTTGGTGATAGTGGTAATATTGTTGTGTGTCATCTCACAAAATGTCTATACCAAGAAGAGGGTCTCTCTTAACCAATGTGAAGCCACTCCTCGAGATTTCTCCCAGACCTAGGGCTTTGATTAGGGTTAGACTCTGGACTTGGGTGATGGGGGATTGAGGTAGAGACATTGGTGGCTGGACTGGGCTGCTATGGCACTTGGGCCTACCCTGACCCTCTCTAATGCCTTGGGAAGAGCACAAATCTACATAAATGGGCAGATTGAGGGATTAGTCCATTGTGAATTATTGCCAGGACAGATCCAGAAGAAATGCTGTCATTGTGATCTCCCATCTTATCAA
>NW_007744995.1:4400-5432 GCF_000696425.1 Galeopterus variegatus
CATTTGGACGCACCCCATGGTGGTGTAGCCATCCTGCAAACACATGGGCTGAATTTCTGACACATGACTTGGAAAGTGAGCTAGCATAATGCCACAGATTTTGGTCTTCTGCATGTTGGTGTCCCTTGAATGCATGTGAGTGGATTAGCAATGCACGTGACCCCTTGGTTTGTATATTCTCTGACTGAGTGATCCAGTTAGAAGCCTGGCCCAGGGACAGGGTGAGCAAGGCTAGCTGGGCATGGTCAGAGCACCCTCCCAGCTGGGCATGGGGGCTCCTGCCATTCCTAGTCAGGGGTGCAAGCAAGTGTCAGAGCAAGTGGGGTAGCGAGTCCCTGCTGTTGGTTAGGCTCTGGTTGTTTCCTTTTTGGCTATGCAGATAAATAGAGAGGAGTAAGAAAAAGCAAATCCGCTGAGGTTGCTGTTAGAGCTTGTTTCATGGTGCCGCATCCGTCTTTGGAAGCAGCCATTGTGAGTGGTCTTCTGGCTTTTTGTCCAATTGCTATCCAAATTTGAATGTTTTAGAAACTCTCTTATGTGTTAATATGCCTGACGAGGCAAGAATCATTATTTCTCCTTTACTGATAACCAAACAGAGCTGCAGAGTTGTCAAGTGATCTAGTGAAAATCACATATTTGTCACTAGCAAGGCTTTGATAGAGGTCCAGCCGTGACCCTGTCCTACGGCTGTCTCTCAGATGGGGAAGTGGCTCCATCGATAAAACGTGTGGTTGCTATGAATGACTGTTGTTGGTAAGGAGAATTGGAAGCATTCTCATTTCTAGATTACCTTTCAAATATTCAAATCCATGCACCAGTAGCATATGGCTAGAACTTTTATTTTTTCACTCAGATGTCTTCCAATGTGCTTCATTGAATTCCAAATCCACATCAGGTTTGAATTTTGCAAATGCCAACTGTATACTAACTGAATGTGAGAAATGGAGAAAACGTTCATGCATGTTTTTAAAAAAATAAATGGTGATTTATTTTTCTGTGTTCAGATAAACCAACTGTATGGATTTTTTTTTT
>NW_007744995.1:6689-7579 GCF_000696425.1 Galeopterus variegatus
TGTCCTTCACCCATTACTCCCTGTCAACCCCCCTCCCCCCTCAAACCTGTCTGAAATTTTGGTCCAGAAATTATCTGGCTTTGTTTTCTTCCCACTTGGGGTTGAGTTTAGTTTGCAGGTGCCATTTATGCCTTTATTTCTTACTAGGTAAGAAATTCTCAAGTACGTTAGAACTAAGGAAAGAGGGCTTTTATCTGCTCAGTTTTCCTCAGTTGCAGAGAAGATAAGTGTGAACATGTGTGTTTCGCATGACCTCTATCAGAGCCCTGACACAGAGCGTCCTGAACGTTGGCCTGAGAGTCAGAAACCTGCCCGATGCAGGAGACCCGGGGGACCTTTTCACTAGGTCACTTGAAGCTCTGAGTTTCACAGTTGCTGAGACACCGTCCCCTCTTACCCCTTTATACGTATGAAAATATACCACAGTCCATGTGAAATATAATTTATACATTGTATATCTTCAAATCTAAGTCACCAGCAGTTGTAAAATATAACATTATTTTATGTACCACTCAGAGAAAAGATACTGACTAATATAATTAGATTCACTCATTTCAGAGAGTTCATATGTAGAAAAATGCTCATTTTAGAATTGGTGAAGTATACTTAATGATGAATTGCAGNTTTTTTTTTTCCATTTTGATTTATTTGCATCCTGATAATATTGAAGGAGCAACGTTACCAGTGTGTCCTTAGCTAATTTTCTACAAGACGGTTCCACAATAGCACATATCGGACATTAGAGGAAAGTGGATCTTGGAGGATTTTCTGGCCACCTCTGCTGACCAGGAACACCACTTAGCTTTGGGTGCAGGGAGAAGCTTTTGTCATCCTAGAGCAGATATAGATGGCTATATCTGCTGTGTCTTCTCAGCCTGTCCAATTTTATT
>NW_007744995.1:9469-10244 GCF_000696425.1 Galeopterus variegatus
TTTAATGTACATGTTTATATCCATAAGTACAGTACTCCCCTCTTATCTGCAGGGCGTGCATTCCAAGACCCCCGATGGATGCCTGAAACTGGGGCAGTATCAAACCATGGTCCTACACAGAATGTCACTGTGTTTTTTCCTATACATACACACCTATGATAAAATTTAATTTATAAATTAGGCACAATAAGAGGCTAACAGTGACTAATAATAAAATAGAACAATTATAACAGTATATATAAAAAGGTTATGCAAATGGGGCCCCTCTCAGAATATCTTACCATACTGTGCTCACCCATTTCTGCACTGTGGTTGGCACAGGTAACTGATACTGTGAGAAGTGAAACCGCGGATAAGGAGGGACTACTGAATATATTTAGTGTTTTCAAAACACAGCTAGTTGTCCACTGGTATCCATTCCCTGCTTCTTCCTTTCACCCCCAAGCTTCAGGGGAACAACTCTGCCAGCAATGCTCGGTGACTGCACTTCTGGCTGATGGACAACAGGGAGGGGACGGCCACGACATCTGGATTTTGCTTTTAAAAGGAAGGAACGAGCCCGTCACGTTCTCTATCCTCCTTGTTTCTGGTTAGGAGGAGGACAAGGTGGCAGTGAACTTGTGACCATACAGATATGGGGAACACACTAGGGGACAGTAGAGCCACAAGACAGGATAATCCATGGTCCCTGTCTTCACTGTGTCAGCTGCCTCTGCCCCACACCGCGCCCCCGCACCCCCGGATCACTTACGATCTCAGGCTGTCATGTGCGAGG
>NW_007744995.1:11785-13452 GCF_000696425.1 Galeopterus variegatus
GTGACAGGCCTGTGCAAGAAAAAGAGAGACACAGGTAGCATGTGAGAGGCAGTTTGTGCATTCTAGTCTGACTAAATTTCACATTTCCTTTAACAGTTTTTGCAGCCTAAAAAATGAAAATTAGATGTAAAAATTCCCTTAGAACCAATCTCATATTGATTTGCCTGATAACCAGTTCACCAGAAATTCACTTGCATTTTGAGTGTTTTTGCATTCATTTCCAGTATCCCCCAAATTAATTTAATTGAAAAATTAAAATGAAGCATGAACTAAAATTTAAAAACAAGCTGGGCATGCCCTTAGAAGCCTTGATTTAAAAACTTAGAATGCCAAAGAGATGGCAAAAGAAATCAAAGGACATTCCCATGTAAAAACATTTTAAAAGATTTTAAATTATAGGCAAATTGCTTCTTAGGTGACTGGCTTTAGGCTAATTGACCCAGAGTCAATGGCAACCAAAAGTCGACACTTTTGTGCTCAGGGACACTTTCTCAGACCTATATTCATCTTCTTTCAGACGAAATTCTAATCAACTCTGTTATTTGGTTTTTCAGCCCCTGGCATATGAGATGTGAATCAAAACAGGAGGGAGCTGGGAGAGCCAGGCCACTTTGCGCGGTGAGACCAGCTGACGCCTGACAGCCTGGGAGGGGCGAGAGGAAGTAGAGAAAATGAAAATGTAAATACAAGGATTAGGAAATCACCGGAGTGTGGGGCCTTTTAGTGTTTTAGTGTTTGGGTGATCTCTCCCCCTGCCTGCCCTGCACTTCTATGGCTTCTGAGACCGCCTCTGTCATAATGTGCAGAGGTTCATCATGCCAGCCAGGTCATGAAAAATATTTATAACAGGCTGAATCACGAGCCGTGGACTTGGCCCAATTCGTTGTTTTCTTGTGCAATCCATTTTATCATTTTCATCAAAATCCATTTTATCCTTTTCATCAGAAGGGATCAAGTCATTGACTCTTGAGTTGGAACACNGTGCCATGCTGGTTGGGATACTTACTTCTGCAGACTGGGTTAGCAGCTCAGGGGCTCTGCCTAGAGGGATAGCATCTGGGTTACAGCCACTGGTGGGTAACAGGGACCATCTCCATTTTTTTCCTGTCCCATTTTACAGCCCTGATGCTGTCTGATAGGAACACACTCACTAAGGTGGCCCTGATCGCACAGGCCAACTTGGTTTCTGTCCTTAAAGGCAGGTCAGGTCTGTGGTTTCCCAAAGGAACAGAGTGCTACAGGGTCCCTGGCCTCTCCTTTTGAATGAGGCTGGTGTTATAAGTCCAAATCATGCTGGACACCCCTTGACCTTGGGCCTTCCCCCTTCCCCCTTGCATTAAGAATTGGAATTTCAGGTGAGTGGTCCTCAGACTTCTGCAGTCTGTGCATCACCTTGGTGCAAAAAATCAGGGGAGCCATCCGTGCC
Organism: Galeopterus variegatus; assembly: GCF_000696425.1. NCBI lineage: Eukaryota > Metazoa > Chordata > Mammalia > Dermoptera > Cynocephalidae > Galeopterus > Galeopterus variegatus. Next base: position 13,212 of record NW_007744995.1, read on the forward strand.
GACTCCTTCAAAACATACAACAGAGACTCTTGGAAGGATTGGGAAGGTGAGCCGTGCTCTGGGTGAGACTCAGCAAGCTGACCTTTGTTCATAGTGCCCGTGAATTAAATTCATGGTGGGAAAAAACAAAACCAAACAATACAAGATTACTTTCCTTCCGTGGGGGCTGGAACGTCAACCGTGACAGGCCTGTGCAAGAAAAAGAGAGACACAGGTAGCATGTGAGAGGCAGTTTGTGCAT
>NW_007744995.1:15253-15496 GCF_000696425.1 Galeopterus variegatus
AAAATCCATTTTATCCTTTTCATCAGAAGGGATCAAGTCATTGACTCTTGAGTTGGAACACCCTTCTGAAGGCACCCAGTTTCTCCCCCGCCCGCCCTCTATTGAAGCCTTCCCTGCCCCTAAAGATGCCTCTGCTGCTTTGTGAACACCCCCAGGCCAACCTAGAAACAATGCTGTGGTCTGGAAAAATTCATTTCTAGGAAGTCCTCTTTCGCCAAAATGTAGCCCAAGCACATGCAGTTA
>NW_007744996.1:0-10313 GCF_000696425.1 Galeopterus variegatus
AAAAAAAAAAAAAAGAATCTAACCTAGTCCTAAAGTTGAGGTAACTGGATAGGGAGGTCTGGTAGTACCTTTAGAGTTCACTTGAGTTACCAAGGAAATCACCCTCAACTTTGGGGCCTTAAAATTGGGTATGGGGAAGGACTTCAGGCCTTATGCCAGATTCTTGAGGCAGGATTTATGGCCTTAGGTTTAGCATAACTTGGTATATATGGTTCATATGTAGAAATCTTACTAATTAGACTTAGTCTTTTACTTTTGTTGTGAGTCTCAGGAAAGTTTTATATTTAGTAATTGCATTGTCACTGATTATATTAGTAAACATTATTTAGTTATTGAGTTAGAATTAAAATATATTTAGAGCATTTAGCCATGATTGTTGATGGTATGATTTTGAAAGACATAAAATAACATTAAGCAAAATATAAGTATAGAGTGTCATGAATATCAGACCAAACATGAATTTGAAATCTGAGATTTTATTGTATTTGTTATAATCGTATTTTATATGCACTAAACTATTACATATTTGTACTTTGGTTCAAAACCTTGAAATTTTTAATCTTTGACTTCTCCATTGTCAGTAATTCACTCAAACTTAATTATTCTGATTTTAAAATATTTTTTGTATTTATCCCTTTATTGTGTTTCTCCTGCAATCTTCTTGGTCTAGACACCAAACATTTCACCCAAAGTTTATTCCATTACCTCCTGATTGGTTTCTTGCTTCAATTCTGTTACTTCTCCAGAGTGACACTAATGAATAGTGGAAATATCCTAAGCCCTGCCTTCACCACTTACTTGTCTTGTGACCTTGAGCAGTTTAATGTTTACTATTTAGCTAGAACAGAGTTATTGGGTTTTAAAAAAACCATGTATGACAGATGTGTATTTTCTAATTCACTACTGTTCTCTAATTTTTAAAAATTAGTTTATTGAGGTGAAATTCACACAACATAAAATTAGTCACAATTATTTAAAGTGGAACAGTTCAGTGGCATTTAATACAGTCACCGTGTTGTTCAACCACCAACTCCATCTAGTTCTAAAATATTTCTACCACTCTTTACCTACTAGCAGTTTCTCCTCATGTTGCTTATCTCCAAGCCCTTGACAACCACCAGTCTGCCTGTGTCTGTATTTCTCTATTCTGCATATTTCTTATAAATGGAATCATATAGTATGTGACCTTTTATTTCTGGCTTCTTTCACTTAGTGTGTTTTGGAGGTACAGACTTGTTGTAGTATGCCAGTACCTCATTCCTTTTTATTGCTGAATGCTATTCCATTGTATGTATATACGCAATTTGTTTATTCACTCATCCATTGATGGAAATTTGGGAAGCTCCCATCTTTTGGCTACTGTGAATAGTGTTGCTATGAATATACATATACTTGTTTGAGTATTTGTTGGCAGGTTTTGTTTGGGTGTTTACCTAGGAGGGTAGTTGTGTGGTCATTTGGTAATTCTACATTTAACTTTTTGAGAAATCACCAAACTTTTCCACAGTGGCTGAACCATTTTACATTCACACCAGCAGTACACAAAACAGTTTCCTATTGTCTCAACCGGATCATGTCACACATTTAAGTTACCTGTTTGAAAGTATTTAGGTTTGGGGACTTCTCTGTGTCATAATTTTCTCATTTGTAAGAGGGAAAGATAATAAGTACCTTGTAGGATTGTTGTGAAGATAAATATTATAACATGTGAAGTGCCTAGCTCAGAGCTTGGCAAATAGTTTTCACCGGAAAATGTTTATTTCTGTATTGCTTTTTGTGAACACCACTGCTAGATGATTCCTTCTCAGGCATGATTTGATAATGCTACTCTTTGTTCAAAACTATTCAGTGGCTCTCAGATCCTCACAAAATCAGTTTTTCACTTCTGTGCTTAAGATTTTAAGGTTCTGTATGGTGGATCCACAGAATTTTCTAACTTTATTTCCTAGAATTCAATTCTGTGCTTCTTCTCACTGTCCTTTGAGTTACCCTTTTTTTTTTTTTTTTTCCTGCCTGGGTATCTTCACTCATGGTGTTTTCTCTTCTAGAAATATTTTCCTCCTTCCTTTTCCCCTCTTTAAAAACTTCAAGACACATCTTAAAATAAGGTTTCTATTTGATTTCCCTGACCATCCCAGCATATAATCTTTATCTCCTTTTTTGAATTCTTTTAATCCTTGTCTGTGCACACCATTCATGCTGATACTTATTCATACACCACTGTTACTAATATTTAATTGTTTCATGAATGTTAAACTTATTTTCCCAGTAAAATAAGCTTCTGAAGGTCAGGAACCAATTTTAAAACTTCTGTTTCTTTCCTAGCAGTTTTAACAGCACCAAAAGTAGTATGATACCAAATAAAATTTCAGCTATTAATCTTTGGTGAATAAATTATTGTAGAGAATCAAATGATCTAGATATCTGAAAATTATCAAATTCTGATATATTCATTTTAACCACTGTTTTGATGGATTTTATAATAAATATACTAAAAAGTTCCCTGGCTTCAAAAGCAGAAGATGTATGATATAATCTGACTATTTTATATTTAAACTTTAAAATAGTTCATGACAGAAAAGATAATGAAACATGATTATTACACACGGGGGAAGAAAACTCATTAGTTTAGTTAAAGACATCTTTGTCTCCATCACTTTTACTCTTATTGTTGCACTTTGAGACTTGTTAGTACCATTCCAAACATAATCTAGGTTTTCTGCAAAAATGCAGTATCATCTTATGTTAAGTGTGCTCATGGGTCTGAAGAATGATTTGGAGGACAGATTTTTCCAAAACATACATATTTTTGTCAGCATGCGATGGCAGCACTTCTCGCATAATTTTCGAGACAACTTTCTCTGGTCTCCTTAATATTTTACTTTTAATAGAATTATTAATGCATGTAATCTTTATATTTCCAATCTTATAAGAAAAAGTAGAAATTTCTTTTAGTGCATGTGTGGTAAAACAATGTACCATAGAAATCTCTGTGTAATAATATTTCATTTTTCTGGATAATATCTACAACCCTTTCTATTCAGTCTTATAGTTTTCAAAGCATTTTGATAAATCTTTTATCCTTTGACTCTCATCACTGCATGGAGAGCTAATTAACTCCATTTTACAAATATCCTGAAAGCTCAAATGACTTATGAAAGATTACATACATAATAAGTGGGACAACTGAGACTCATATCCAGTGATTTCTGACTCTTGAGCTATTTCTATCCGTAGGTTAAATCCCTGAGTTATGCTGGGCAGATAGACGGACAATAGAAAATGTTACCAAATACACATGTTATTCTGTCATGCTTAGTTCTGCAGTTACCTAAGGATAAAATCATTTCTACCCTCAAATGAGCCTTTGATTCTGAAGTGAGTTTCTTTTTATTGATAATACAAAAAGATTAAAGTTTTATTCAAGAAAAAAAATGTTCTTTTTCTTAACCATATAGAGCTTTCATAATAGCTAAATTTGTAACTTTGAAAAATCAGTGATAATGATTTATTATCATCAGTGTTTTATCTTAAACCTAGCTATGGACATGCATTTCAGTGACCTTTCTTGGGATAGATATTGGTTAAGTATTATAAAAACGCAGATTAATTATACGCACATTCACACTATATCCAGGTAATAAACTTTCCTTAGGAATAAACCATAAGTACCTCACCCCATCCCAATTCTTCCGCAGCATGCTGAACTGAGATTTTATTTTCTTAGTTACCCATAAAGTACCTGGAAGCCAAGTCCTGAACCTTTCTCTTCATAGCCATGTGATCTTAGAAGTTCTAACACTTCTCTAAAGTCCAGTCTTAACATTAAATATTCGTGATTCCAAGAATAACAAATGAGATTGCTTTCATAATTTTATACTGTTTCTGGGGAGCATAGAAAGCTACTCTGCTTTACCCTGATTTAAAGCCGTCAGAGGTTTTTCTCTATAGTTTTCTGACCACTGATTTGTGACTCTGAGAAATAGGCTGATTTATTGTGAGAGGCTTTCATGTTAGGGCAAACCCAAAGAAACAGAGCAAGCGATTGAAAAGTTAATTTCTGTTTCATATAAATAAGTAGATTTCATATTTCTTTTTTTTCTCACGTAGACTTCTTTTTGTCCGTATGTTGGTAGTCTAAATTTATATCTGGCTTCACTAACTTTGTGCTGGGGCAGATTACTTCTCCTTTACTGACCTTTAGTTTCCTCATCTGTAAAATGAAGATATTAGTAGTAGATAACTAATGGGATTGTTGTTATGGAGTTAAATTGAGTTAACATTTGTAAAACACTTAGAACAGTGCCTGGGACATAGTAAGTATTCAGTAAATGTTAGCAATTAGTATGAAAGGCAATATAGTATGGTGGTTAAATTTTCAGTCAGATGGCCTGGATGCCATTCCTAGCTCCACTATTTACTGATAAAACCACAGAAAAGTTGTTAAAGCCTGCTGAGCTTCAATTTTTCATTTACAAATGAGAATAATAACAATAATAGTAATATGTGCCTTTTAGAGTTTTGATGAGAACTAAGTGAATTAATATAATAAAGTCTTTAGAATAGCACTTACCACATAGCTGAGCATTCCATAATTGTTAGCTAGTAGGAGTAGTAGGTTTTTGTGTCATCACCAGAGTGGCTTTATGAGATAAAGAAGAGTAAGTTGAGCCACATATCTCTTTTGTACCAGCATGCATACACAGTTAGATGTGATCAGGAATTAAGGATAGTGCTTTTAAAAAGAAACAAATGAATAAAACCTTAAATAGTTTAATTGACTCAGACATTGGTTGGAACTTTTGTTTTCATCAAACATGGTTTATGCAAACAAACTTCAGAAATTCAACATAAAATTGAACAGCTGTAATGCAAAATCAAATTGATAATATTAATCTAACTTCCAGTTTCCAACAGTGAACATGGTTTTTGGCTTTGTGTTAATTCAAAAACATAAAATTAGCACTTCCTAAACAGAATTGTTAGGTAAATTGCTTTTAAAAAGTATAAGTTATTTGTTATAGCGTCAGCTACACATTTATATCTGAAAGGCTATTATTTACCCCTAATAATATTTAGTAAGAAGAAAGCTATCAGCTAGAGTCTAACAATATCACAGCAACTTGCCATGTTTGAGCAGATGTTAAGCAGACAGTAGTTGAATGTTAATTTTGAGAAAGTGGTATGTTTAAGCCTAGCTGAAGTATGTTGCATGTGGGCTTTCTAGACTTGAGTACAATGCTGGATCTCAGGGGAGAATTTTAAAGCTAAACCTCTTTCTTTTGGGTCCTCTATATAGACTCTCTCAAGTCAGTATAAAGCAGATCATCCCTAGGCTAAAGCCCTTCAGCTTTTGTTATTGGGCTCTGTAGACCTGTAATTAGGCCTCCTGGCAGGCCTTGCAGGCCAGTTAATGGTCATATGGAGTTTCTATGAGGCAGACTGGCTTTGTATAAATCCTGGGTAGGAATACGTTTATGGGTCACTTCCTACCAGGACCATGCTTTGTCCTTATGCCCTGAGGGCTGACAGGGAGCAGGTTCCCTTGACCATGGACTGTTCAGTGTGCAACTCAAAATCTACTCCACTAATCCCCAGTGTAAACAGAGGATTTAGAAGGGCTTCTGTCACTTACAGTTGCCAATTCACTAGGGTGTCTGTGAATTTATTTCCCCGACTTCATTATTGAAAGACTGACAAGTGTATAAGATTTAGATGCTTGTTTATATATCAAATATGCAGGTCTTTTTTAGTGGTTTTAGAATCATTGTAAATAATTTATCTAATGTAGAATTATATAATGAGTTTTTTAGAATCAATTACCCTTTAATATTTTAAAATTTATTCCATTAAAAAATGTGGACTGATTGCCAACCTTTTCTTATAGGAGAAATTATAGGTCTGGTTTTTTGATGAGTAAAATAACATTATGGAAAGAAATTTACTAGAAAGGGATTAATGTGGACTTTAGAGAAATCAAAGAAATAATTAATGTAATGAAATAAAAGGTATACATTTTATGTTAAGTAAAAAATTCTATATTGCTGTAAGAGCTTTTGAAAGGAAGATCATTTTATAAAATGCTTAGTAAAAATGTGATCCATAAAGTATTTAAAATAATGAGAGTATCATTTATTGAGCATCTACTATGTGGTTAGTATTTTATATATACATTTTTACATATTTTAATATTTTTAATAATAGATTCATATTTTCTAGCCAACCAAAATATTTGGATTTTAAGAAATCATGAGTGGGATTTTATTTTTCCATTTTACTTAATCCTTATTCATTATGATTTTCTCTCTTCGTTGCTAGGATTATTTTAGGATTCAGTCCTAAAATGCTTGAGTCCTGAGTGCATACTGCAAAGAGCGAACTGCCACCTATCTTCTTATGAGCCAATTTTTCTTTTAGGGGGATATCAAATGATGAATACATTCCCAAGTCTCATCTAGTAAATCAGTGCTCAGTATTTTGCATTTTGTGATGTAAAAATGGTTCATGACAGATGTGGCTGAAAAGACCACATACGTAGACTGTATGATTTTAGTCTGGTGGAACTAATAGGATCACTCATTACATTTTAGACCCTGGGGTTTCTTTTTTCTTTCATAATAATAATAATAACAATAATAATAATAATAAAACTGTTTAAATTGTGGCCCTTTTTCTATGTGAGTACAGCATCTTCCTCTAAATTTAGAAATAGTCGATGGCAACAAATAATCCCTTCTCCTTTCCAAAAAGTCCTTTTATTAATGTTTATTTAGTGTTAACTGTTATTTTTCTAGTTGTCCTGTCATCCCACAAAAGTAAAGGTTTTATTCTATTTGTATGAAGGATTTGCTTGAATTTTATTTAGCAAAATTGGAGACTATATTCCTTAGAGAATCCAAGATCTGTGAATTAAATTGAGTGATATATTAATAAAAAGAAGTTTTGCAAATGTTCCCGTAATTTATGGTGACAAAAGACATTACACAGTAGGAAGTTTTGGTGTTCATTCACAACTAGGAGCATCACAGTGTAACTTGCCTTTTTTTGTTTGTTTTTAATGTACATGCTGAATTTATTGAATTGAAAATATGTTTGTGATATAGTTTGGAATTTCTAAAAAGATCCTGAACATTGTGGAGAATTTTATTCTATTTTAGTTTTGACCAAAAGTTAATATTTACATTGAAAAATATCTAGGATGATATACATCAAAACACTTATTGTGGTTATTGTGTCCGGACAGTGGGGTTTAAGAGTCATTAAAAAATTGGTTTGCCTTGTCTTTATTTTCTGATTGTTCTGTGGTTATGAAGAGAACTTGGAGAGGTCTAAAAAAAGATTTAATTTAAACATGATAAAATTCACCTATATTTTGTATAAAATTTAATAAATTTTGACAAATACACAGTTGCATGACTATGACCAACATTTTTGATAAAGAACATTTACATTACTCCAAAAAAGTTTCTTTATATTCCTGTGAAGTCAATTCTCTCTTCCCATCCCCAGACCTTAGCAACCGCTAAGTTGCTTTATGTCACTAGTTTTGCTATTTTTAAAGTGCCTTGTAAATGGATTCATACGGTCTGTAGTCTTTTGTGTAGTCTTAAGCTTGGCATAATGCTTTTAGATTTGTCTGCATTGTTGTGAGCATCAGTTCTTTATATTGCTGAGTAATACGTCATTGTTTGGCTATACCAGTTTGTCCCTCAGCAGTTGGTGGATGTGTAGATTGTTTCCAGTTTATGGTTGTTATGAGTAAAACTTATTTGAACATTTGGGTACAAGTCTGTTGGAACATATATTTTCATTTCTCTTGGATAAATACTTAGGAATGGGATTGCTTGGAAGTATAGCTTTAACTTTATAAGAAACTGCCAAACTTTTCCGAAGTGGCTGTAACCGTTTTGTATTTCCACAAAGAATGTATGAAAGTTCCATTTGCTCCACTCCTTGACATCAATTGGTGTTGTTGCAGAGGGGGTTTGTGTCTAATTTTAGCCATTCTGACTATGTTGTATTTCATTTCACTTTAATGTGCTGTCCTCTGATGACTAATGGTGTTGAGCATCTTTTCATGCAAGCATTTATTAATTTGTATACTTTTGTGAAGTATCTGCTCATGTCTTTTGCCCATTTTTAAAAGAAATTGCTTATATTATTGGATTATACAATTATTTGTACATTTTGGACCCAAGTCAGATATGTACCTTATAAATATTTCCAGACTGTGCCTTGCTTGTTTATTTTCTTAATGATGTCTTTTTTAAATTAATGATTTATATACAGTAAAATGTACCCTTTTTCATGACAGTTTTCCGGTTTTTGACAAATGCAAACAGTCAGGTAACAACACCTAGAATGAAAATGTGGAACAATTTCATCATCCTACAAAATTCCCTGATGCCTTTTTAGAGAACCCCTCCCACCACTCCTAACTCCTGGAAACCACTGATCTATTTTTTGTCCCTACAGTCAGAGTTTTCAATTATGTCATATAAATGGAATCATATAAAAATCTAGCCTTTTCAGTCTAGCTTCTTTGACTTAGCATAATGCATTTTAGATTTATCCATGTTGTTGCATGTATCAGTCATTTATTTGTTTTTCATTACTGAGTAGTATTCCATTGTATGAATTAATTAATTGAAGGATGCTGCTGTTTTCAATTTGGGATGATTATGAATTAAATTAGTGTAACATTCTCAGATAGGATTTTGTGTGAACATAGGTTTTTGTTCCACTTGGGTAAATACCTAAGACTGGAATTGCTGGGTAGTATAATAATTATGTTTAAAATTATGAAAAACTTCAAACTCTTTTCCGTAGTAGCTGAATCATTTTGTGCTGCCAACAGCAATGTACAAGAAATCCAGTTGTTCCACATACTTGGCAGTACTCGGTATTAGTTTTTGATTTGCTTTGGTCACTCCCGTGACTATGTAGAATTATTGCGTTGTGGTTTTAATCTGCATTTCTTTCATGATAAATATTACTGAGCACTCTTAATGTGCTTATTTGCCATCATAGATCTTTGTTCATTTTTTAAAATTGGGTTGCTTTTCACTTGCAGAGTTTTGAAAATTGTGTGTATTATGATTAAAGGTTCTTTATCAGATATGCGATTTGCACATATTTTTCATAGTTTGTGGCATGTTTTCATTCTCTTAACAGTGTCTTTTGAAGAACAGAAGTTCTTAATTGTGATGAAGACCAGTTTATCAGTTTTTCTTGTATGTATTGTGCTTTTAGTGTCATATGTAAGCAATTTTTCCCTAACAAGAGAATGTAAAACTTTACTCCTATGTTTTCTTCTAGAATTTTTAGAGTTTAGGTTTTACATTTAAATCTATGATCTATTTTTCATTAATTTGTACATATTGTGTGAAGTATGTGGTTGAGCTTGTTTGCTTTGCATATGGACATCTAATTTTTCTAGTACCATTTGTCAAAAAGGTATCTTTCTGGGCCGAACCTGTGGCTCACTCGGGAGAGTGCGGTGATGGGAGCGCAGCGGCGCTGGGAGCGCCGCGGCCGTGGGTTCAGATCCTATATAGAGATGGCCAGTGCACTCACTGGCTGAGCGTAGTGCGACCGACACCAAGCCAAGGGTTACGATCCCCTTACCAGTCACAAAAACAAAAAAGTCTTTCTTCCACTGAATTGCCTTTGTAAAATAGCAGTTGATCACATATGAGTATGTCTGTTCCGAATTCTCTGTTCTGTTCCGTTGATCTGTCTGTCCTTTCACCCAGTACCATACTGCCTTGAGCACAGCTCTATAGTAGTCTTGAAATTAGTGAGTCCTCTAATTTTATTCTTTTTCCTTTCTTTATAAATTTTAGAACCAGCTTGTTGATTTCTGTTACAAAAAAAATTCAGATGGGATTTTGATTAGAGTTTCATTGACTCTACAGATCAGTTTAGGGAGAATTGACATTTTAGCTGTGTTATCTTCCAATCCATGAATATGGTATATGTAGCTATACATTTGTTTCATTCTCCTTTGATTTCTTTCATCAGAGTTTTATAGTTTTTATCATATAGATCTTACATATGTTTGTTCAGTTTATTTCTAAGTATTTCACGTTCTGGGGTGTTGTCATTAATAGGTTTTACATAGATGCCCTTTTCAGTTTGAAGACATTTTCTTCTATTCCTAGTTTGCTTCAAGTTCTTTTTAAATCATGAAAGAATGTTTCATTTTTTCAAATGCCTTTTCTGCGTCTATTGAGATGATCATATCTATTTTCTATCTTAGACTATTGATATGTTGCATTTCATTGGGTGATTTTCTAATGTTAAACCAGTCT